>NC_058130.1:499687892-499714860 GCF_016433145.1 Gracilinanus agilis | reverse complement strand
CTTTCTTTCTTTCTTTCTCTTTCTTTCTTTATCTCTCTCTCTTCCTTCCTTCCTTTTTTCCCTTCATTTTGTGGTCCCAATGAAGTATCATCTTAAAATAAATGCTTAATAAATACTCCATTCATTATATTGCTTCCTTTATCTTCTGATTTAACTTCAGCTATTCTTATTCACTCCCCCCCATCTATTCATTAAGTCCACTTGAATTTAATATTTAGTTCTAGGGATCACAAGCAGTTTATCCAAATTAGTCTCTCAGTTAGGTATGTAGTCATTTTAGAATGGCCTTTGTAAAAGGAACGGATATCTCATATGTAACCATTGCAGTCACTGAATTCTCCTCTGAATGAATCAAGTACATGATTAATAATTCTGACTCCTCAGATATTATGACCTGTTTTTAATGTAGCTATGTTAAATTGATCTTTAGTCAAGTTACAACTATTTAAAATTGGTACAATTCAATTTCTATTATCCATTTTAAAATATGACCTTTGATTTGTGGTGAGTACTATATTTGTACTTCCAGATTTACCAAATATGCAATGATGCATCTCAAATCTGTTCCCCAAAGAGGACTTTACCAATTATGTCAGAAAGTAGAATGAAAGCAAAATATTGGCATCGGGAATCTTTATTATTAACACATATTTACTCTCAAATTTTACAATTAGGATTCATCTAAAAACTGGAATAATACTTTTGAGATTTTATTATGTGATCATTTTAATCAAACAGAAAATAATCTATGATTAGCTGAGAAGATTCTGGCTATCATGAAATCCTTGATTCTGATATAATTTATTATAGGAAATCAGGAAGTCTGTGATGAGCCAAAACATTAAAAAATACTATTAAATTATAGTGCTCATTTTCTTTTTGTTTTAGAAGAATCTAATTATGCAGAGATTTCTAATTTCTTCTATGACAACCTAAAAATGACTACAGTTGCACATGCTGGATTTAAAATTAGTAGGAGATTTCAGAATGAATAATTAAATAGCTACCTGCGATATGTTGCCTGGTTTATTACATTTTCTTTCCTCAGGTAGTCTTTTGCATATATTAAAGTTTCCTGAAAAAACTGTCCTTTTTTCCCATTTCTCTTATCAAGCATTCTCAATTCTACAATCATTTGTTGTGTGCCAAGTACTTAATTCCTTAATACAAAGGAGTATAGAATGCAAAGCCATTATGAGACTACTGGCACTTCAACCAGTAGACATTTAATATTTTTGCCCAGAGGAACAACATGAGTGTCAAGGACACAAAGAGTTTACTGTCCAAGTTAATGTGCATGAAACTATGGTGGAGGAAGATGAAGGATTTTGCATAATGTTGCTTCAGAAAACACACCAAAAAACAAAAACAAAAATGGGATAGGATAAGGCAGTTAAGATCTTTGAGTGACCTATAGCTAAAGAAGGTTATTCCAAAGCTTTCTAAAGAACAACTTACAGAAAATACAAATACTGTTTGTGAAGACCTGTACAAGGGATACAGAAAGAAAAATTTAGCAGTCTTTGTACTAAAGGTGTCTATATTCTACCAGTGAAGAGTAAACATGTATGAGAATGTGTTATGTTAATAAATAGACACAAGGTAATATTTTCCTGTCCCTGCTTACTTCATTTTGCATCATTTCACGTAGAAAGTTACTAAATGTTGAGGGGATCAGAAATGCCTTCTACAAAAAGGGAGAACCTAAGCTAAGTCTTGAAGAAATCACAGATTACAAGAATCAGGAGGAAAAAAGAAGACCATTCGAGGCTGCAGGATAGCCAATGCAAAGGTGCACAGAAGGCTAAGGGAGTGTTGTGCAAATAGACCAAAATGACTGAAACAGTTAGGTGGAAAGGATTTTCCAGTATCCTGCATTGGATACTGGAGAGGAAGGAAGGAGCCAGGTTGTGAAGGGCATTAAATACCAAAGGAGTTGTTGTGGTTGTTATTTTTATACTATAAGCAATAGTGAGATAGCAGAGTTTATTGATATCGTGAGAGTTATTTTTAAAGAAAATCACATTGGTTGCTGTGTGAAGGATGGATCATAGAAGAGAGAAGCTTGAAGACAGAAGTATAATATTGGTGCTATCACAATAGTCAATCTGTGAGTAGAAAGGAAAGGATATACTTAATATACTTATGGAGAAAGTAATAGGGTTTGTTATCTAACTGGAAATGTGGGATAAATAAGAGTAAGAAATTGAAGATGACACCAAGGATGCAAATTTAGGTGTAATAGGGAAGTTTAAAAGAGGGGTGGGTTTGTGGGCAAGATTACACGAGAGATATAATAATACCTGGCCATTCAGGTGCATTATCTATAGTTAGATAAGATGAAAAACGGCAATGAAGGGATTAAGATGATTTTCACAAGGACATGTAGTTAGAAAATGATAAAGCTGGGTTATCTTTTCTGACTCCAAGACTGTCTTCTTGACACAAGATCACATGTTGCACTTTCATTTTAAAAAAAGTCAAAGAAGAAAACATCAAAAACTACCTGCCCATAATACATATAGTTACATCTCTATAAAGCTTTTATGAGATTGGTCTACACATGTCTCAAAGTAGTCTTAGTGAAAACAGGAAAAGGAAAAAGAAATATTTTTGTAGAAAGAATTCTTATTGATTTTTTCTTTCTATGTTATATTACTCCCTGTATCTTTCCCCTTCTTCCTTGCAGAAAGTTATACTCTAGAACAGAGGGGTTTTTTTTTACTATCAATAAATAGGAAGAAGAGAAATAAAATCAGGAAAACTAATTATACATGTTGAAAAAAATGTTATTTGTAGTGTCCCACATAGATGGACCACCACCTCTACAATGGAGTTAGGAAACATATTTTAGTGGCCAAGTGTGAATTTTGTAATTTGGTGACATTTGGCTTTGATTGATTTAATAGTGGTTCTTTCCATTTATATTGCTATCATCTTTCTTCATTTCCTAAAAAAAATAGACATATTCTTAGTTTAGTTCTTGGTAGGCAGACTCTGAGGTATTTAATATGTTCTGGAGTTTTTGTTTGCTTGTTTCAATGGAATTTCTTTTTTCTCTTCTTTTGCAAAGTGTGCTGATAATATATTGAAATGCTGATGATTTATGTGGATTTTTTCATATCTTGTATTTTATCAAAAGTTTATTTTTTTATATTTATTGTTATAATCATTTGAACTTTGCTATTCTTTTATTAATATAATTATGTAGCTAGTTGTACTAATACTGAGCCAGCCCTTCATATCTGGTATAAATAGAACCTGATCACATCATATAATCATTCTGATATGTTGCTGTAGCCTCTTTGCTAATATTTTATTTAAACTTTTTGCCTCAGTATTCATTTGGAATATTGATCTATAGCAGTGGTTCCCAAACTTTTTTGGCCTACCACTCCCTTTCCAGAAAAAAATATTATTTAGTGCCCCTTGGAAATTATGAAACTATTTATTGAACTCAGAATAGAATGTAATACAAAAAAAGTGTGGCCATCACCACTTTCCTGGATCACTGCAGCACCCACCAGGGGGCGGTGGCACCCACTTTGGGAATCACTGATCTATAGGATTTATTCTGTTTTGGCCTTCCCTGATTAAATGTCAAGATTATAACTATAACAAAGAAGTAATTAGTAATTTTGTAAGGCTCCTTTCCTCCTTTTTCAGGTTATGTAATATTAGAATTAATTTTTCTTTGATAGTTTTTTTTTCTTGTCTCATTCTGGACCTGTATACCTAGTAGTAAAATTTCTGATGCAAAGAATATAGTTATTTTGATTTATTTGCATAATAACATTATTACCACCAGTGTATTAATGTGTCTACCTTCCTATAGTTCCATCTTTCTGGAATCATTCCAGAGACCTAATTTTGCTTTGGTGTCTTGTACTTAGAAAAGAGTCCTAAGAGGATAACTAAGTGGCTCAGTAGATAGAGTACCAGGCCTAGAGATGGGGGGTCTTGGGTTTAAATCTAGCCTCATATACTTTCTAGCTGTGTGACTCTGGGCAAGTCACTCAACTCCAGTTGCCCACCCCTTTCCACAATTTTTTTAAGAAAATAGTTCTGAGGAATAGTCTTCTATGATATATTTATGGACATCTCACTGCATAGCCCATCAACTCTCTCCCTTTACCCTACCCCCATCTCTTAGACTTAATAGTTGAATTGTGAGAAGTTATTAATAAGAACCCCCCTGTCTAGAATGTCTAATTTTCTCTCCCTAATAAAACTTCATTTACCACATATAAACAAATGACCCTATTGCTTCTGTTGGCAGCTGCAAGGGCTTCTTGGGGGTCAGTGTCACATTCCAAAAGAAGATAAAAAATAGGTGCAAAATAGTGAATGGAATAGGATAGTGGGTTTTCCAAGCTGTGCAATGGCATGGAGGACTGACATAAGCATAAAGTGAGAGAAGAAAGGGAAAGAGTAGGGGCAGAAAAAATGAAAATAACTATATGTATTCATCTCCTCATTTTCCAAGTTTATTTACCATCCCCAATTCGCTGGATATTTTTATCACAACACACAAGGTAATAGAGTTAGTAAGTATCTAAGATGGGTTTTGAATTCAAACCTTTCTTGATGCAGACCAAATTTTGATGTACCAAATTACCTTAAATATCTCATTTTTCAAGGAATGGCCTATAGTCTAGGACAGTTTCAATTTGGACTAATACAATTCCTGTTTGGTAGTGAAAAGACATTTCAACAATAGAAAACAGGGATTTGGGCGGGGGGAGAGAAGAGGATAAGTGGTGTGTGTGTGTGTGTGTGTGTGTGTGTGTGTGTGTGTGTGTGTGTGTGTGTGTCTACCTGTGGGAACCAGAAAGTAATAAAAGAAGTGATTTTCCATAATCAGATATGGGAAAAGCCACACCCTCTTCTACTTGAGAAACAATTTACTCTCCCTACCCTTTTTTTTTCTCCAATTATTTTAATGGAAAGAATACTAGATTTAAAGTCTGAGGACCTAGATTCAGATTCCAGGATCTGCTGCTTCTTACTCATGGGAGTTTGGGAAGCCATTTAACTTTTTTGGGAATCAATTTCTTTATCTGAAAAAAAATGAGGAGATTCAACTTAATGATATTTTATTTCCTTTGCTCCTCCATATCATAAACTGATACTAGACTAGATGAATTATTGTGTTTCTTTGGTGGCCCTTATCTTCACTACCAAGAAATAATAATTAGTAAAGAATATAGTATCTAGAATATATTGGTTACTTCTCATGAATAGTTTAGCTTGTGTTTATTGTTCCATTTTGCTCTTTTTTATTTTCTACTATTTTCTCTTGTCACGTAGACAAAAATTTGATCCCATGGGAATGGACAACTTCTTGACAAATCATTAAGAGAATAAACATTCTCATAAATAGTAATTATATCCAGAATTACATTTTGTCCATATTTCATGTAAATTCCTAGGATATCATCAACATAATTTATTTTTATGTAAGTAAATAGCTTATTTGACTCTACAATATGGCTAAAAATTTTGCTGATCTTGGAATGGGAGGGAGCTATGATGGGAGGAAAGTAGAGTATTTTTTCTTGATAGAGGAAATTGGGAAGGATGATAAAGGGATTTCTAAATCCCCTTATTGGTTTGTACACTGCAGCAACTTTCTATTCAATGTAATGTTTATTTTTTTATTCATTACTCTTGTGTCTACCTATCAGTCAACCATTTTTCATTAGGCAATAAAAATCAGGATACTCTAAAAATATTAGGTCTGAAAACATTATCTTTCTTCTTCCAAAATCAAGGATACCCCTTCTACATTATTTGTTGCTTCTCTCAGTCAGTAGGAACAAATAGAATTAAAATTGAAGTTATATCTCAAGGGAAAAATTATCAGAAATTGAAGCAAATGAAACACAAATGATTCAGGATAAGTTAAAGAATAT
Organism: Gracilinanus agilis; assembly: GCF_016433145.1. Taxonomy (NCBI): domain Eukaryota; kingdom Metazoa; phylum Chordata; class Mammalia; order Didelphimorphia; family Didelphidae; genus Gracilinanus; species Gracilinanus agilis. The sequence goes on along the minus strand of NC_058130.1, from coordinate 499,708,945 downwards.
AGAAACATAGGTATTCCAAGAACTTACCTCAGAATGATTTTTTTCAGGTGTTTCACTATTCTCTCTCTCTCTCTCTCTCTCTCTCTCTCTCTCTCTCTCTCTCTCTCTCTCTCTCAACATATGTGTGTGGTATTGTTAGCACTGACTTCATTATTAAGGTTAAATCCTATGAGGACAGGAAATATTTCATTTTTGACTTTGTATCCTTAGGGCCTATCATAATGCCTATAGTAGGTAGGCTTGGTAACTGATATATTGAGGTCTGCCCTATCAAATACGCTGGTCGTACGTTTTTAACTTCTGTTGTATCTAGACATAATTTTGATCCAAAGCACTGCTATAAAAAAAAGCTATAGACCCTGCTATAGAATGACCCTCATGATCCAGACTTTGTTGAGGGCAATTAATTGCTGAATTGCATTGTTTTACTTATAATTTAAATTCTAAAATAATATCATATCAAGCCTACTGTAATAAAACAAAATGTGAAATTTACTAAACTTAGAAAGGCCAAGGGAAGTTATCATCATTTGCATTATTTTTTGTATTATAAATTTTAAAACCTGTCAAAAACTATTAGAATGTAATTGAATATAGTTTTTTTTAACAACAAAATCAATAAGGACAAATAGTGTGATAATTTTGGGAGTGCTTTGAAATCTTCATAGAAATATACTCTAAATATATCCAAGATCATTACCTTAAATTATCCTATATTTTCCAATATGAAATGCCAGGAGTAGACACTTATGATGGTCCTTGCTTTTGAAGGATTTGATGTTTTCAGACACTTATGATGGTCCTTGCTTTTGAAGGATTTGATGGTTTCACTAACCTTTGAATAATAGATTTTGGTCAGAACTCTCCTTCAAAATCAATAGTTATACTTAATATTAAGCATTGGTACTATTTGCTATCAAAAACTCTCCTGCTAGGTCAAAAAAACTCTGTGAGCATGAATGAATTTTCTCTTTATTTCTTTTTGGTGCCAAATGAATTGGCCTTTAATGGGAAGTCAGTTCAGCTTAATAGTTTTGACACCAAAATATTCTCAGATGCATTTATATTTACAATATCCATATACCTATGCAAACATTTATAAGTATGTATATGGGTACATGAGTCAAGGCTCTGACAAGCTATGTCACTGATAAACTACCTAACCAAATAAGCTAACATTTGGGTGGTAGAATTTTTTTAGATGTTTCTTCCCTTTCATGATAATAGTTTTCACAGGATCATGCCTCTCCTTGAAATATTATAATATGGCAGGTGATATGCAGGCACATATTATACTTCACTGAATTCAGTATAGCACCAATTGGCACTGAGTAAGTTGTCATTTATATAGTCTGCCTCATAGAATAAATCTCATGAAATACAAGTGCCAAAAACTTACAAAAGACCTTTGAGGTCATCTAGTCTAACATTCTCATTCAACACATGGTGAACTGAGATGCCGAACAGTGAAGTTTTTGTCTAAAGCTGTAAAGAGAGTATGTAGAAAATCTGATATTTCAGTTCAAGTTTTCTACCTCCCAGACCAGTGTTTTCTCTACCCCTCCATGAATTATTGCTCTTACTATTATATCGTTCAGCTTGTTTATTCTAAAAAATTGTATGTAAATATATATGTACAAGCAGTCTGGAAGCACAGAGAAATAAATCCATTCAGTTCATATGATGTCTAAATTATGTTCAAATAAATTTCATTTTGAACTGAGTTGTTTGGAATTCAATAGATATTACCATAAAAGGCATTTCAATTTCCATACTACTCCACTAAAACCCACTTAGCTGAACTACATAAAATATAATATCAATAACATACTGATAACCTAATTTGATAGGGGAAGGGAACAAAGACCAGAAAAATATAACACAAATAAGCATTAGAATTTATCCATAGAATAATTTTTGTTTTTAAACTGATATATACACACATTAGGTAGCTAGATGGTACAATGGACAGAGTCATGGAGTAAGGAAGACCTGAGTTAAAACATTTACTAGCTGTGTAACCCTGGTCAAGTCACTTAGCCTCTATTTTCTTCCATTTACTCATCTGTACAATGGGAAAAATAATAATACCTCCCTCCCAGAGTTGTGGTGAGACTCAAATGAGATAATAATTATAAAGTATTTGGCATAGACCTAGAACATAGTAGGCACTTAGAAATGCTTATTCCCTTCCTATACAATCACATTGTCATTCCTCTAGTTTCAATTAAGCAATTGAGTTAATTTTTTAAAATAACCATTATTAACTTTTAAAACAAATTGCTATTTGGATTTTTGGAGAACTGTGCTACATACCAAATATTAATGTGTCATCCTTGTGACACTAAAGGACAAATAGACAAATAGGCAAGGTTTAAAAAATGCAAATTGTTGGCAAAGTAGAACATTCAAGGTAACACAACTAAGTAGTTTAAGTGAAATGAAGGAGATGAGATAGCACATTTTATTTACTGTACCTTGGAGAAACATTTAAATACTATGCAAATTTTTCTCTGGGGATTTCCAATATTTAGGGCTTGATTCTGGCTTTTGTTCAAAGAAAAAGCAAATGACTCCAAAAGTAAATTAACCTTTCTAGTGTACTTATTCTTTCTTATGTTTGAACATGATTTGAAAGGTACAGAAATCATATTAGCAGGAACACCTAAGGTTAAATCACCTGAATTAATTACCAACTAGGGTGTTAAGGGAAAGCTTCAAGGAGGAAATGACATTTGTGCTGGAATTTAATCACATCACATAGGGAACCCTGCATCTAAATTGGGGAAAATAAATTACTTTGCTCAACTACCATAATCTTCCAAAACAAAATAAGTTTTTTAAAAGTCATTATTCTAGCAAAAGGGAGACTGCTATAGGAAGGGTGACCTAATAAGATGTTCTAAGCTTTGTAAGAGTCTGAAAGAATATTTTCAAATATGATGAAACTTGGTGATCAGCTTGTATTATTTTAGACCATACTTTCCCTTATACATTATCAACATTTATCAAGTAGAAGCTATATCTAATGGACTATGTCAGGTTACACATGGTGAGAAAAGTTTAACTAAGACATGACTCTAACCTCCATGGAGCTTAATATCTATCTTATTGTTGGGTTAAATAAACTGTTGCATATTAAAAAAAGTTTTAGACTGAGTATAGGAACTAAAGACTTTTTCTTTCTTTTTTTTTAAATCCTATATGATAATGAATGGAGCAGTCACTAAAAGAAATAGGCTAGAGAGATCCCTACCCTTCAGAAATTACTCAGAAATTTTAATGAAACACTCACATATCAAATAAAGCTTTTTTAGCAAAAATGGAGAAATGGAAAATTATTTAAATATGGTTCATTGCAGAAAGATAAGGTTTGGGATTGGTTTTTGGGAAATTAGGCCTAGTGCTAATATTAACTTTTCCACTATAAATCTTCTCCTGATGAAGATGTATAGTTGCCAATTTTGAAACATTACAATCTCTGAAAAATTAAAGATGCAGGCATGTCTCCAAAGGCAATGTAGAGGTACATGGTAGGGACAAGTAGTCAGCAGCATACTTTTCATAAGAAATGCCAAAAGGGATATTGTGGATGAAAAATATAATCAGAAAAGAAGGAAAGGTCATGGGAAAGGTAAAGAATAGACCTAAATTTTCCCCTTATTTTAAAGATAACTACAAGCCAGAATCTCAGCTCTATTCTTCTGCAGAGGCCATGTAAAAGGCATTGAAAAACTTTCCTAGATGAGAAAGAAACTGGTAGATTGCAGTCTGAACCAAAGGATAGAATAAACATATGTATGATCAGACCACAACTTCATTGAGGTATTGAAATGACAACTTTTACATGAATTCTTTCATAACTAACTACCTTGTTTTTTTATTATATAATATTAATTCCCTATATATTTAAGTAGATGTTGTCTTCTCCCAATATAATGTAAGTTTCTCAAAAAAGGAACAGTTTTATTTTTTGTCTCTCTGTAGCTTCCGACCACACTGACAAGAATAGAATTAAAACATAGTATTTAACAAATGCTTGTTGGTCGAATTATTTTTCTACATTTTTCTTATATGATCTAGCATAAGAGATTCTTGTTAAAAAGGTGCATTTGTATATGATCTATTTGGTTTATAACTTGAATTTTTATTAAGGAGGTTCTTTATAACCAATTTTGTAGATTTGTGATAACATATTTTCATTAACTTATACAATTAGGCCCTGTAATCAAACCTAAGTTTATTGGGATAATTTTGTAAGATATGTAATAATCTGCTTATGATACATAAATCAACTATTTTCCTATTTTTTTTTTGTTTTGTTTTTGTTGTTTTTTTTAAACCCTTAACTTCTGCGTATTGGCTCATAGGTGGAAGAGTGGTAAGGGTGGGCAATGGGGGTCAAGTGACTTGCCCAGGGTCACACAGCTGGGAAGTGTCTGAGGCCAGATTTGAGCATAGGACCTCCTGTCTCTAGTCCTGACTCTCAATCCACTGAGCTACACAGCTGCCCCTTTCCTATGTTTTTAAATAGAATAAAAATCTATGGTTACATGTGTACAAGAGATTTATTGAACATTTTAATGGAAATAAGTATATGTATTAATGTTGCATGGTGGTATATTTAATATTGCATCATTACCAAAATGTACATGTAGCTCATTAGCCAACTGCATACTATGTATATTAAGGGCAACTTTATAAGGTTTTCTTTGTTTTTTTAAGGCTCCTATGTTATTTCTATAAAAAAAGGTATTTCTATTTTATGAGCAAAGTAGAATACAGTAAATTTCCTTGTATTTAGATGGTTGAGACTAAAATTTAATAATTCTTTAGCTCATATAATTAATTTTTGGAAAAAAAGTTTTCTTCTAATAATACTGTCAAAAAAAAGGAAATAAAATGGTTTTTTAGTAATTACCACCTTCTTTTCTAAGGGCCTTAATGTGTTCTAGAATTATGCCGGGGTTTGAATTCATTCTCACATTGGCCTATAGTTTGAAAATAATACATTTGTCTCTTTTTAAAAATTAAGATATTTGCCTTTCTCTAGTCATGAATCTTCTCTTCCGTTTTTCGCTTACTGAAAGATAACTGACAATAATTTAGTATTCACATCAGCAAGTTTCTACAGCACCTGGGGGTATGATGCAAACAGATTTTCTGATTTGACTTTATTTGGGGCAGCTGGTTGCTCTTTTATTTTGTGTTTCACTTCCATATTAATAATTTGCACTCTATACTTTCCAGTCTGAAATCTGGAACATTTGTTAGAAAAAGGAAGCAGAATGTGTGTGCGTGTGCCTGTGCACACATATGTGTGTATACATATGTGTTTGGGGGTAAGGAAAATGGAGAGAGAAAGAGACAGAGGACAGCAAAAGGAAGGGGAAAGAGGAAAGAAAGATGGAAATGGTTCAGAGACTGAATGAGAGATTAAAATGGTATGAGGAATCAAAATGAGATCAATAAAATTGAAAGTAAGAAAATTGAATTAATAAATAAGACTAAAATCTGGTTTTATGGAAAAAATAGATGAACCATTGATTATGTTGATTTGAAAAAGGAAAGAAGAAAATCAAATTACCAGTACCAAAAGTGAAAAGGGTGAATTCACCACCAAATGGAGAGGAATTGAAAACAATTATTATGATTTTAAAAATTAATTACATGACAATAAGTTTGATAATCTAAAGGAAATGGATATATATTTACAGATATATAAACTGCCAAGATTAACAGAAAAGGAAATAGAATACTAAAATGATTCCATCTTAGAAAAAGAATTTGAATAAGCTATCAATGAATTCCCTAAGAAAAAAATCCCCAGGACCAGATGAATTCATAACTGAATTCTACCAAACCTTTTAAGAACAGCTAATTTCATTACTATATAAATTATTTGGAAAAGTAGGCAAAGAAAGAGAGCTTCCAAATACCTTTTATGACCAAACTCGGTAGTGATACCTAAACCAGGAAGAGTAAAAAAGAAAAAGAAAATATAGACTAATCTCCCTAATGAATACTGATGCAAAATTTTTGCATAAAATTGCTAGCAAGGAGATTACTGTAATGTATCACAAGGATTATTCACTATGACTAAGTGGGTCTTATTCCAAGAATGCAGGGTGGGTACAATATTAGGAAAAGTATTAGTATTATTGACATATTAACAACAAACCCAACATAAATTACATAATTTCTCAATAGATGCAAAAAAAAACTTTTGATAAAATAAACATCCATTCCTACTAAAAACACTAGAGAACATAGGAATAAATGGAGCTTACTTTAAAATTATCATTAATATCCTTCATCACCAAGTATTATATGTAATGGCAAGAACCTAGAAGCCTTCCAGCAAGATCAGGAGTGAAGGAAGGATGTCCATTGTTACCACTATTATTCAATATTGTAATGGAAATGCTAGCTCTAGCTATGAGAAGAAAAAGAAGTTGAAAGAATTAGAATAGACAATGAAGAAACAAAACTATCACTCTTCACAGATGATAAGATAGTATACTCAGAGAATTTTAGGGAATCAAAAATCAGTTGAAATAATTAACAGCTTTAATGAAGTTCTAGCACATAAAATAAAGCCATACAAATCATCAGCCTTTCTATACATTACCAACAATCTCAGCAGCAAGAGAGGAAAAAAGAAATTCCATTTAAATTAATGAGAGACAATATAAAATACTTATGAGTCTACTGGCCAAGGCAAGCCCAAAACTGTATGAACTTAATTATGAAACACTTCACACAAATAAAGTCAGTGCCAAAACAATGGAAAAATATTGATTTCTCATGGGTAGACCTAATAAGTATAATAAAAATGACAATTTTAACTAATCTATTTATTCATTACCATTCTAATTAAATTGCCCCAAAATTATTTTATAGAGTTAGAAAAAGTAATAATAAGATTCATTTATGAGAACAAAATCTTAAGAATATCAAGGGAATCATTTAAAAAAAATGTCTAGGAAGATGGCCTAGGAGTACCAGATCTCACACTATATTTATTACAAAGCAGTAATCATCAAACAATCTGGTACTAGCTAAGAAATAGAGCCATACATCAGTAGAATAGATTAGGTACACAAAACTTTTTAACAAATTATAATTTAGTCTTTGATAAGTCAAAAGATCAACACCTTTGGGACAAGAACTCCATATTTGACAAAAACTATTGGGAAAGCTGGAAAATAGTATGGCAAACAGCAGGAAAAGAATAGCATCCATCATAATGTAACATGATAAGGTGAACACAGGTACCTATTCTAAACATAAAGGATGATGCCATAAGCCAATTAGGGGAGTATGGAATTGTTCACCTGTCACATCTATGGATAAGGAAAGAAATTAGAAGCAAACAAGAGATAGAGGGTATTATAAGTGTAAAATGGATAATTTTGATTATATTTAATTAAAAAGATTTTGTAGACACAAACTAGATACAAAGAGAAAATTAGAAGTAAAGCAGAAAGCTGGGGGAAAGGTTTATAACAAATATCTCTGAAAAGGTATAATTTCTTAAATACATAAAGAAATAAATCAAATTTTTAAAAAAGTCATTTTCTAATTAAATAATGATGAAAAAATAAGAATGGGCAGTTTTCAGATAAAGACATCAAAGCCATCTATAGTTATATAAAATTGTTCTAAATCGCTCTTGATTAGGGAAATGCAATTTAAAACATTTCTCACACCTATTAGATTAGCTAATATGACAGTAAAGGAAAATGATGTGTTGAAAGGGTTGCAGAAAAATTGGTACATTAATACACTCTCGGTGGAGTTGTGATTTGATCCACCCATTCTTGGGAGCAATTTGGAACTATGCTGAGAGGACTAAAACCATGCATACTCCGTAATCTATCAGTACCATTACTAGCTCTATATCCCCAAGAGACTTAAAAGAAAAAAGGAAAAGGAGCTATTTGTACAAAAATATTTATTGTAACTTTTTTTTGTGATAGCAAAGAATTGGACAGTGAGGGGTTGACAGATCTATCACAGTGGGTTTCAAATTAAGAAGTTGAGACAGTATAAAAGCAGATAACTCAGAAAACATATTCACTTGAGTCAGAAATAACAAGGAAAAATGATTATACAATGCAAAATCTAAAATATGGATTTAGGGAGAGGAGATAGAGCTATTTTCAAACCTGGGAGCTAGTAGTTAAAAGGAATGCTTGTACTTAACCAAGGTTTTGAACCTACAATTCTATAGGATAGTAAATAAGTCCTTGCCTGAGGACCCACTTATGCTTGTCTGGAAGCTTAGTGATAAAGTATACACTAGCCTAAAATATGAACTTATAGGAAAGACTTAAGCAAATGTTAATATGTTTTTTTTTAAAAAGCAAGGAATAGGTAGTATGAAATGTGTGTACATGACAGTAGGTCTTTAAGTTTAGGTTTAAAGATAGGCATTTAGAATTTGCTGAGGGTGTAGAGTGGAAATTTTAAAGTTTCATTATCTGTAATGAGTCTTTCATGGCTAATTCCCCCTGTGCTGCACTAAGAATGTACCCCTTAGACATGATTGCTTTTTTGTCTTAAGATATATGGAGTAAGTGAAGTATTCCATTTGGCTCTTGCTTATACACTCACATTTTAATCCAGCTGTTGCCCATCACTTCTTAGTTCTGTTCAGTCTTTTTCCATAATGCTATTTACTGCCTGCCATCTCTTTCCTTTCCAATTTCTAGTTAACCCTTTGTTTTTTCAATGGAAAGAATAAATGTCACTCAGCCCTAATTCAAATATGTAAATATTTATTTTGCAATTTCTACAAAATATGTTACTAGCTGACAAATAATTGGTAGCTTCAGTAATTTTTTGTTTTATGTAAAATGATGAAGTATAAATAGTATAATTTACCTTTCTAATTTCTACTTTACACTGAGTGATGAATCATTTTTGTGGAATAGTTACTCTTTTGCCTCTGTTCTCAAGTTACTTAGGACATGAATATTGAAATAAAGTTCATGATTTTACATAGTGAGATTCAGCAGGTGGTGGTAGATACTACCTTTCTAGTGGTCTTCAAGCAAAGGCTGAATACTCTACTTGCTGTTATTTTCTGGGCTGTGCTTACTTGGGTACTAAATGCTCTATTTTGTGATTCTTGGCTTTATTTGTAGTTAAGATGAAGAATATTCTTTTTCATTAAGTGAGTATTTATGACTTATTAAATCATATATATTTATACACACATACATACCTACATATGGGAGAATTGATTCTCACTTTTTTTTTTACTTTTCACTTAATGCTTTCTAAGTATTTGTGGAATAATGATATGCTTAGTGCTTATAGAAAAAGGAACATATGTACAATGATAAATGTTAGGGTTTTTTTTGTAAACTCCATATAGTTTCTAGAAGTATGTCATGTGCTTTATTTGGAAAACATTGCTACTTGGGGATTGGAGTGTGAAAGATCACTATATGAGCAGCAAGTTTATCCATATTATTTGAGCATAGGGATCTGTCTTGTACAAAGCAATGGAAGATATTTAGGAATTGTTCAATATGTAATTATATCATCTCAAAAACTTCTTTCTACACTAATTTTGATAGACTGATTTTCTAAGACTGATTTCTAGACTGATTTTATAAGAAAATAATAATTTATATAGAAATATAAAAGTCCACAAAAGACTTTGGAGAGGGAATGTGATGCACATCTCTGATGGTGATATCTTCCATTTGCCACAAAACTTCCATGTTCAAATGAATGCTTTGCAGATCGAAATTGTAATTGGCGATGTTACCCACTCTTTCATTTTCTCAATTCTCTTTAGGTTCTGACATTATTCCCTGTCCAAAATTCACATTCTGTAAGGTAACTTTGACATAGTAAAAATATCACAAAGAAGCACTGCTGATACAATAACTTTTTTATTATAGTATCTTGAACAAGAACAATTCAGTTGACTTTTAATGGAGAGAAAGTAGTTTACTCTGCTGAAGAATGAGGGATGAGTGGGGTAGGAGATGTCATGCTGAAAAAAAATTAAAACAACAACCTAGTGCATAATAAACTCAAGTATATATATATATAGCTATGCATTGCAAAAGTACAAATGAATACACAATCCATGTGAAAGAAGAATACTCAAATAATAATTTTCATAGGCAATCAATACTATATCCTCCAGTATTTGTTGGTCTTAAGGGATTTCTGTAGTTGCCTTTTTAGTAACTAAAAATACAATGAATGTTTGTAAATGTTGGGAAAATTGAAAATGTATGATTTCTTCACTATTCCTATGGATCAATGTGATTATTTCTTCCTCTGGTACAGATTGAAACATATCTTTGATAATTTTGACCCTCTTTCTCCTTTTTTTTCTACTTTGTATTTTATTTAATTTATTTTTATATATTTATTTATTTTTGTTATATACTTAGTAATCACCACCACCACCACTACCAAATAATGTTTAGCTAAACAAATTTATAAAAAGGATTCTGTGCCAAGCCACAAACTTCACATTGCTTAAAATTTGTTTGAAAATATGTACATCTTATATGTGTGCTAATATAAAAAAACTGCTTTTGAATTCCCTTTAGATTTCTTTTACTTGGATACTTTTTCTCTTGATTGCGTGGCTATTATTTTTTAAAACATAATCATGATGTGTGTTATTCTTATTCTTTTTTCATCCCTTCATATATTCCATTTTTATATATTTTCAATATTTTTCATTTCAATAACAAAATACAATTACATTCAAAAACATAGTATCTATAGTCATTCTGCCATTCATTGCATTTGTGCTATTTCCAGATATTTTGTCATAACAAAGCTTCCATGAATATTTTTATACATACATAACTTTGTACCTTCTCAGTAATGTCAATGGGGTCTAATGGGATCTCTAGGTCAATGAGTATGGCAGCTTTGTGGCTCCTGATGTTTATTTCCATCTCATTTTCTTAAAAAAAAATCACAGCTACTTTAGCAATGTAACATTAGGCCTGTTTCTCCATGTTCCTATCAGCATTTAATTTGATCACTTTAGCCCATCTAGTTCTCGGTTAACATATATTACCAGGACTGTATTTCACTAGATTGGTCCTTAGATAGCAGATATAATCTGTTGACAGGACCATTCTCTTTCCAAAATAAATCTTTCAAGCTTGGCCATATCTAGTGGAACTTTTGTTCTAGTGCAATAATACCTCAGAAATACAGGATTACCGCCACAGAATGATGAGTATTAAAGTAAATCTTTTACAGAATATTTATGGTCTCTAAACAAATGTTGCCCTATCCAAAACAATGTATGAATTATATGTATGCTCATATTTAGACCTATTACTCCCCTAATGCAGGTATGCGAGGGCTCTCCAGATATCTATATTTAATTTATTTAAGGTTCTAGTCACCTCCTTTGCTTCTCTTTTTGTTAGATTTATCTAAGAAGAGAAAATTAAAGTCCCCTATTATTATTATTTTATTATCTATTTCCATTTTTATAACATTTAGTTTTACTTTAAAAATCTAGGTGCTATAACACTTGGTGCATATAGGTCCAATATAGATAATACTTCATTATCCTAGTAACCTTCCAACATAATATAGTCACCCTGTTCTTCCCTTCCAATTATATTCATTTAAGCCCCAACTCTGTCAGAGATCATGACTTCTACTTCTGTATTCTCTGGATCAGCTTATCCATAGTGTATTCTGCTCCAGCCTCTCTCCTTCATGTTTGTCTCTCATTTTCAATGTGTTTTTTGTAAACAAAAATTGCTAGGTCCTGATTTTTTTATCCATTCTGCTGTCTTCTTATTCCCATTTATGAATTTATCCCATTACCCTCAATGTCAAAACTACTAATTGTGCAGTTTCATCTACTCCATTTTTCCTCACTGTTTGTCCCTCCCTTCTTTTTTCTGCTGTATCTTTCCTCAAATGTCCAATTTCCTTTGACTAATACCTCTCATAATTCCATCCCTTCCCCCAAATCCTCCTTTATCCTCTACCTTTATCCTTCTACTTCCACACTGGTCCACCATTCCAAAGATCACTCTGTTATCCCTTCCCACTTACCTTTTACCTCTTATTCTATCCACCTTTCTCAAAATTCCTTCTTTCTCTCCCAATTGCGCCCTCTTACTTCTTCATTCCTTTATGCCCTCATCTTACCTCCACCTCTTAATATGTACTTCCCACTAGTTATCCTTCCCTTTACTCTCTTATCTTATTCCTTTTTTTCTCCTTCCTCTTAATCCACCTTTCCTTCTCCTATTCCCTCAGTCTCCCAACGGGATTCTCAGTCCCTCCCTTATCACATTCCCCTTCCCTCCTGTTTCTCTGTACTCCTCTAATTGTTTATGTTGTTCTCTCTATATCCCAGGTCTGCTCAGAGTTGGATTCTATTACTCCCAGCCCTTCACCCTCTCATCCTCTCCATTGCAGTTCCACCACTCATTCCTTCTCCATATGCAATAGTCATTCCATGGTGCCTCTTCATGATCTATTCCATTACCATTTAAGCTCATTTCTTTACACTCCCTTGAACTTATGTCTTCCATCCATGCCTGCCACTTCAAAATACCTGGGCAATAATGCCACTACCAAGAGCCATAAATGATATTTTCCCATACCAGAATCAAACAATTTGACATTTTGGGTTGCTTATGATTAGTTTTACATTATCTATATATGTTTCTAATAAATCAAATTTCTGCTCAGTTCTTGATTTTTTTCTAAGAAAAGATGAAACTCCATTAGTTTATTAAATGTCCATTTTTCCCCTTTTATAATTATGCTCATCTTTGGTAGATATGTTATTCTTGGCAGTAAGCCCAGTTTTTTTAGCCCTGTGAATTCTATGTTCCATGTTCCTGTGTTCTTTTACTGTTGAGGCTACTAAGTCTTATGTTATTCTAATTATAGCTCCTAGTGTTTAAATTGCTTTCCCCCTCCTTTATTGCTTGGAGTATTTTCTCCTTAGGATGAATGCAACAGAACATAGCAATGATGTTCCTGTGAATTTTTCAGAATTGGGTCTCTGATGTAATGAGTAGTATAGTTTTTCAATTTCTGTTTTACCTTCTATTTCTATAATTTCTAGGCAGTCTTCCTTGATGATTTCTTAGAGAAGGATGTCTAAATTCTTTTTTTTATAATTTTAACTTCCTGGGAGTCCGACTATTCTTATATTGTCACTCTTTGATCTGTTTTCAGGGTTAATTGTTTTTGTGATAAGATTCTCATATTCTCTTCTTATATTTCATTCTTTTGATTTTACTTTATTATTTCTTATTTTCTTAGGAAATTATTAGCTTTTCTTTGACCAATTCAAATTCATAATACACTATTTTTTCCATGACTTTCTGGATCTCTTTTTCCACGTGGATTATCTTTCTTTCATAAATTTCTTCATTTTCTTCCTTGTTTTCATTTCCTCCCTAATTTTTCTTCACCTCTCTCATTTTGTTTTTGAGACCTTTTTAAAGCTGTTCCAAAACTCCTTTTTTGAGCTTTTGGCTATTTATTGTATTTTTTGCTATTTTTGAAGTAGGTGTTTTTACTTCACTGTCCTCTGAGTTTGAGCCAAGGGCTTCTCTGTCCTCACAATAGTTATCAATAGTTAATTTCTTTCTTCTTTGCTTGCTTATTTTTATTTATTTAAATTTAACCAGCCAAGTCAATAGACTAAAGTATTAGCTTTTTCTTGGTGTCCTATGATTCCTACTGTGCTGACAAATGTTATCTCAATTTTCAGTTTTTGTATATGTGCGTTTATTTCTTTCTGACTTCAATTTAGTTATAGCATTTTTATATTTCAGGGTCAGATGTACTCACAGTCCCTTCTCAAATACTAATCAATGATTGACCTCAGTTGCTTCAACTAAAGCCTGTGGGCAGTTCTGCCACTGCAGCTGTAAACAGCCTGTCCACCTCTCCTTGTGTTAACAAACAGGCGCCTTACTCTCTGGGGAGTGACCACTGCTTACAGGCCCTCAGGCCCTCAGCAAACTTACTCACTGGTGCCCAGTGCTGCTCTTTCCTCACTTCTCCTCTCCTACCACCTCATCTTGAAACAGAGCTAGTGTCCAAACTATGTTTTTTGAGCATCCAAAGTCCCTTATTTGTTAGCAAGGAGGCTTGAGTTCCTGCCTTTAGGGGCTGGTGCCCCTAGTCTCTGAGGTATCCATTCCTCCAGGCCTTTTCTGTGGGCCAGTCTGTGTCTCTTGAGTGGAGACTGCAGCATAGCTGCTCCCATTTCCTTACACCTGAAGAGTCAGTTCTAGGGATATCCTCAGGGATGAAGGCTCCCCTGGCTCAGCATACAAGGTAAAATTGCTAATCCTGCCTTCTTGGACTAGTTGTAGATTCCCTTTGTTTGTTCTGTTCTTTCCCCCAGGGTCTATGGCAATGAGACTGAGGCTAGCAAAGTTTGAAACCTTTCTGCCCAGTTGACCTTAGCTGTTTGGTTTCACTCTAGAGTCCTATCAGTCTTTGTGGCTTTTAGCGTTGACTTTATGGAGTTATTTTTGGTCATTGGTGAGAGGTTTTAGGAGGAGGAGAAAACTCCACACTGGAATACACCATCTTCCCACAATGTATCTCTGTCTCTTTTCTCAGACAGCCTTTATAGAATGTGAATCCAAAATGCTGAAGTGCTTCCTCTATAGTACTTTTCATAGTACCTGTAGAGCAATGGTTTATACATGCTGGTTTCTGTAAATTCAATATATTTACTGGAAATATATCATGCCTTTAATTTATTATGATATAGGTTATATATGATTTATCCCACAACACATATTTTGATATTCATCATGTTGTGAAAGAAGACATATATTGTTTATCCTAGAAAAAAGTTTACAGAAGCTTTAATTTATTATGAAAGCACTGCTAAGTATGAATAAGGTTGATAGACCAACAAATGAAATTAGTGTATCTGTACTAATTGAACATGGAGGTCTGTCCAATGGCTAGCAATGATCATCCTATTTTTTCCCTCAGTATATGATCAGATCTCCTATTTTAATGATGCATGTTCATTTGAAAACCCTTGTAGTGCCTCTTGAAAATATGTAATTATACGAAGTATACTTCATTCTATATATTCTCATCTTGAATCTCCCCATTACCACTCGAGTCACCAAAAACTTTGATTCTTAAAGTTTGGGGCTATCCAAGATTCACCAACAGATAGCATCACTGGGAGAATATTTGTGATAGATACCAAATCTAGAGCTCTTTTCTGTGTATCAAATGGTATATAAAGGAAGGAGAAAAATCTTTTTATTATTGTTTTCACTGGGTATTCTATTTTTAATCATTCTTTAAATTTGTGACATTAACAATATACATGAATTTTTGAAGGCCTTTGAAAATTTGTAATTTCAAAAACAATTTGACTTTTCAGCTAGCATTTCATCCATTTTTTCATGTAGTTTAATGTACTTCTAGAATATTTACCAGGCCAAAAAAAAAATAAATAGTAACTCAATGTTTAGCTACCATTCTGAAACAGACACTGTTGTCAAAAACTCACAAACTAGAAATAAATCAACCCTAGCTAGAGGGAGCTCAAAGCCAAAAAATCCCATATGGCTTCAGTCCTAACAGTGCATGATAGTTAATTATAGCATGTGACCTTTGTGTCTCAAAGTAGTTAATGTCTGTATGAGTGCCCAACTTCCTATATAACACAGCCTTTGGGAGATTGATTTTGTTGTTTGATACAATATGAAAAAGTATTAAGCAAATCAGTTGATCCCTGTTGATTTCAAAATGCAATTAGTTTAAAGGTCAACTTTTTTGTATGTGGACATATTAAAATGTCCAACCATTTGCATAGCTTATATTATGGTTGTTAGCTCAGAGATAGTGTAATCTATTACAGTTTAATTGAAATGCAATAAATATGCCTCACAAGAACATTTAAATGCATTATATTGTAATGGCTTTTAGATATGTAGCCAGAGCAGAATATTCATAAAACAATTAAAGTTAGACTCCATAGCAGGAATTTGGAAAAAAAAAGTGTAATAATGTAACCTTGAGTCATTTTATTTTCCCCTTATTAGATAGGAATCCTCTCTTACAGCATTTATCCAACACAGGACAAAAAAGAAATATATATATATATATATATATATATATATATGTATATGTATATGTATATGTATTTGTTTAAAGTTCACTTCTGTAATGCAATTAAAATGACCACATTACTGAAATTATGACATACAAGCAAAAATGATTCTGACACATGCTAGACCTCATTGTAGTATAGTGAGACCTCTCAGTTCTAGAAAGTCATTCTAAGAGAGCACAAGTACTTGAACATCTCACAAATTGGAAGAACAGGTTGAGTCATAATCTTATACTTGGTTGGCCCAAAACCAACTTGGTTTAGAGAGTTTAGAGAGGCTCAACACCAGCTTTGCAATGCATGATGAAACATTCAGCTACAGTGACTTTCAAAATACATTTAAGTTTGGAGGGGTTATGTTATGTGTTGGTGGTGGGATTATCCATATAAAATCATACATTTTTGAAATAATGAAGTAAAATATTGAGGTATAGCATTTCAATATAATATTTTCATGAATGACTTATTTGTTAAAATGAGTTTGGGGGCAGCTGGGTAGCTCAGTGGAGTGAGAGTCAGGCCTGGAGATGGGAGGTCCTAGGTTCAAACCCGGCCTCAGCCACTTCCCAGCTGTGTGACCCTGGGCAAGTCACTTGACCCCCATTGCCCACCCTTACCACTCTTCCACCTATAAGACAATACACCAAAGTACAAGGGTTTAAAAAAAAAATGAGTTTGGATATGACTTAAAAGTAACTTGCATAAGTGTTCTTGCCAGATGCCAAGGCTTTAATTGGAGTTGAAAAGAATTTACTTATCCCAACCTAAATAATGGATTGGTCTGAGAGAATTTACTTGAGTGAAGTTGGTTGATGTGAGGGAAAAAATTGATCTTGATTTGAGAGATTCTTCTCTGCTGGTTGGTTATATCTATGAATAACAAAGGAGGTAAAATGTGTTAGTCTGTTTAAACAAAATATGTAAAGGGCATTAATTAACCTGAGGCATGGGCTGTCCATGATTGCTTTGAGGTTACATTCCTATCTTTTGAATTTATAATTTGTGTGGGAATGAGAAAATTACTGATACCACAAAACAAAACTCTAAGCTAGAAAGGACCACAGATGCCATGTGGTCAGATCCCCTTCTTTTACAAATGAGGCAGATGATGCACAAGGACCACAAAGTGATTTGTCTAATGCCACACAAATATCAAATATCAAAAGAATGATCTGAAACTGGGTTCACAGACTATTAATATTAGTATTTTCCCCTCTGTATCATGTTGCCTCTGAGCTTCATATGCTATTCATCTACTTATTATGATGTCTTTTTGTTTTTATTTGTTGTTATTGAGTCATTTAAGTCACATCTGTTACTTCATGACTCAGTTGTCTACACCAGTGATTCCCAAAATGGGCGCTACCGTCCCCTAGTGGGTGCTGCAGTGATCCAGGGAGGCAGTGATGGTCACACTTTTTTTTGTATTACATTCTATTCTGAGTTCAATAAAGAGTTTCGTAATTTCCAGGGGGTGCTAAGTAATATTTTTTTTCTGGAAAGGGGTCGGTAGGCCAAAAAAGTTTGGGAACCAGTGGTCTACACCTTGCTGCCTGTCTTAGAGCTGTTACTTAGAAAGATAAAAAGAGCCTGTAGTAACTTTTCTAGAAGAGAGGCAACAAATAAATAACATTTTCATCAAAATTTAAAAATTTTACTTTGTGTAATCTCTTGCTTTATATTGAAACTTAATTTAATTATTGTATTACATGAGTTATCCATTTTAGATATTATACTAATTTCTAATTGCCAATGTATTCTGATAAGTATATTTTATCTGAATTTTTGATTTTAATAGAATCCATATGCCATTTAACATATGGCATTATTTTGACTGCATATTTGCATTCTGAACTCTGTTTCTTTTGATGAGGTTTGCCACTGTTAGTTAAGTTTTTATATTCTGCCAATTATTTCTGTGGTGCAGACCATAAATTCTGTTTTCACAATTCTTTAGTTCTATTTTAAACCATTTGGGAACATCCAGCAGTGATATTGGATCCTTTTTTGGCAATTCACAAGTTTTAATGTCAGATCACATGTTGATTCATTTTCCTTTGTCTTGTAATATTTATTCAGAGATATTTGAATGCTTCAGACTGATCTGGAAGCCATTTCTTTATTTTGTTAACATATTCCTTATACTTCTGTCAGTTTATACTCAAGATATTTGAGTTTTCCTCCTGTAATCTTTGCAAATTTTAATCTTTTCCCTTATATTCCCCTATTGTTCACTTCTAGAGTCTTTACCCTTTCATAAAGGTGACACTAGGAAGCTAGACCTCAGAATTATTTCAGCCTCCTCACAAGCCAGGGAGTTCAAATTTCACTTTGTGAAAAGACAGAATTGGTCCCAGCTGGATGCTAGTCACTTTTCCCTCAGACTTAGTGAAGTATGACAC
Organism: Gracilinanus agilis; assembly: GCF_016433145.1. NCBI lineage: Eukaryota > Metazoa > Chordata > Mammalia > Didelphimorphia > Didelphidae > Gracilinanus > Gracilinanus agilis. The sequence continues at coordinate 499,690,405 of NC_058130.1, read as the reverse complement.
AATAGCATCCTTCCCCTATTCTCTCTGTTTTTTAGTTCTTTGACTGAGTAGTATCATATGAAATGCTGCAAGCTTCAGTCTCATTCTGAGAAGCAGATCTGCTTCCTTGTTACTTCTACCCTTTACTCTTTGTTCTGCCCTTTGGTTCATGCAAATTCTACTATCTTTACTTTATGACAGACCTTTGATTCTTTGGATATAGCTATGTCCCCCCATCTTCCTAGGTCTCCTCTTCTCCAGGTTAAGGATCTTATAGTCCATAGCATTGGCATAAGATTCTTTATACTTTTGCAGAAGTGCTAAATATCACTTATATTAGGGCATACTTTCTTAAATTAATTTTGGGCAGCCAGATGATATGATGATATGGTATCATGCCTGAAATGAGGAAGATCTGAGTTCAAATATGAATTTATACACTTAACTAGCTATATGATATATGACACTGGGTAAATCATTAAATCTCTATTTGCCTCAGTTTTTTCACCTGGAAAATAGGGCTAATAATGGCACTGACCTCTCAGGGCTGTTTTGAGGATCAAATAAAATCACATTTACAAAGTGCTTAGCCCGATGCCTGTCACATAGTAAGTACTATGTAAATTCAGACACATTTGAAAGTAAAGGAGAGGATATTGGATCTTTTCTCCCCATGCCAGCTCCATCTAAAAAGCAAATACTGGTAGATATATGTATGTCTTTGTCTTTATATACAAAGACATACATATATCTCTATATTTATATATATAGTTGTTATTCCATCATTCATTTGTGTCCTACACTTTGTGACCACATTGAAAATGGCATGCCAATACCGCCAACGTTTTGTTTGCTTATTTGTTTGGTTTTTGGCAGATATACTCAAATAGCTTCCCATTTCCTTCTTCAATGGATGAGTGCAAACAGAAGTTAAATGAATTATCCAGGGTCACTCAGCTGGTAAATATCTAAGGCTAAATTTCAGTATTCATCTTCCTGATTTGAGGTCCAGCTCTCAAGCCAAATAACTTCATATTAATATTTTAGAGCAAAAAGGATCAGAACTTAGGAATTTTCTCAAAGAAACACTTTTATATATATATATATTTTTAGCGCTGTGTTTACTATTTTTATTAGACATTTATTAATATTCATTTTTAATCTGTTTACATACTTTATGCCCCTACTTTCCCCTTCACCCCCCGCTCTCCCCTCACCCATGGCCAATGCACATTTCCACTGGTTGTAACATGTGTCCTTGTTCAGGGTCTATTTCCCATTCATGTCCACCCCAACCCATACGTTCAAGCAATTGTTTATCTTATATGTTTCCTCTCCTGCAGTCCTTCCTCGGAATGTGGGTAGCATCTTTACCATAAATCCCTCAGAGCTGTCTTGTGTCATTGCAGTGCTGCTGATACAGGAGCCCATTACATTTGATTTTACCATAGTATATCAGTCTCTGTGTACAATGTTTTTCTGGCTCTGCTCCTTTCGCTATGCATCACTTCCTAGAGGTCTCTCCAATTTGCATGGAATTCCTCCAGTTTATTATTACTTTTAGCACAATAGTATTCCATCACCCACATATACCACAATTTGTTTAGCCATTCCCCAATTGAAGGACATCCCCTCATTTTCCAGTTTTTTGCCACTACAAAAAGCGCAGCTATGAATATTTTCATACAAGTCTGTTTATCTATGATCTGTTTGGGGTACAAACCCAGGATTGATATGGATGGATCAAAGGGCAGGCAGTCTTTTATAGCCCTTTGGGCATAGTTCCAAATTGCCAGCCAGAATGGCCGGATCATTTCACAACTCCACCAGCAATGCATCAATGTCCCGATTTTGCCACATCCCCTCCAACATTCATTACTCTCCCCTTCTTTCATTTTAGCCAATCTGCTAAGTGTGAGGTAATACCTCAGAGTTGTTTTGATTTGCATTTCTCTAATTATTAGAGATTTAGAACACTTTCTCATGTGCTTTTTGATACTTTTGATTTCTTTATCTGAAAATTGCCTATTCATGTCTCTTGCCCATTTATCAATTGGGGAATGACTTGATTTTTTATACAATTGCTTTAACTCCCTGTATATTTGAGTGATTAGACCCCTGTCAGAGTTTTTTTGTTATAAAGATTTTTTCCCAATTTGTTGTTTCCCTTCTGATTTTGACTACATTGTTTTTGTTTCTACAAAAGCTTTTTAGCTTAATATAATCAAAACCATTAAATTTACATTTTGTAATTTTCTCTATCTCTTGCTTGGTTTTAAAATCTTTCCTTTCCCAGAGATCTGACAAGTATACTATTCTGTGTTCACTTAACTTATTTATAGTTTCCCTCTTTATATTCAAGTCATTCACCCATTCTGAATTTATCTTGGTGTAGGGTGTGAGATGTTGATCTAAACCTAATCTCTCCCATATTGTTTTCCAAATTTCCCAGCAGTTTTTGTCAAATAGTGGATTCATGTCCCAAAAGTTGGGCTCTTTGGGTTTATCATACACTGTCTTGCTGATGTCATTTA
>NC_058130.1:499645053-499687801 GCF_016433145.1 Gracilinanus agilis | reverse complement strand
GTCCCAAAAGTTGGGCTCTTTGGGTTTATCATACACTGTCTTGCTGACATCATTAACCCCGAGTCTATTCCACTGATCCTCCCTTCTATCTCTTAGCCAGTACCATATTGATTTAATGACTGCTGCTTTATAGTATAGTTTGATATCTGGTACTGCTAGGCCCCCTTCCTTCACATTTTTTTCATTATTTCCTTTGATATTCTTGATCTTTTGTTATTCCAAATGAAATTTGTTATAGTTTTTCTTAATTCAGTAAAGAAGTTTTTTGTTAATTTGATAGGTATGGCACTAAATAGGTAAATTAATTTGGGTAGGATGTTCATTTTTATTATGTTAGCTCGTCCTACCCATGAACAGTTAATGGCTTTCCAATTGTTGAGGTCCAGTTTTATTTATTTGGAAAGTGTTTTGTAGTTGTTTTCGTATAATAGCTGTGTTTGTTTTGTTAGATTCCCAAGTATTTTATATTGTCTAGGGTGATTTTAAAAAGTGTTTCTCTTTCTACCTCTTGCTGTTCTAATGTATGGGAAATGTATAGAAATGCTGATGATTTATGTGCATTTATTTTGTATCCTGCAACTTTGCTAAAGTTGTTGATTATTTCTACCAGCCTCTTAGTTGATTCTCTAGGATTTTTTAAGTATACCATCATATCATCTGCAAAGAGTGATATCTTAGTCTCATCATTGCCTATTTTGATACCTTCAATTTCTTTTTCTTCTCTAATTGCTATTGCTAGTGTTTCTAGTACTATGTTGAATAATAGAGGTGATAATGGGCATCCTTGTTTCACTCCTGATCTTATTGGGAAGGCTTCTAATTTATCCCCATTGCATATAATGCTTGTTGATGGTTTTAGGTATATACTGTTTATTATTTTTAGGAAGGGTCCTTCTATTCCTATACTTTTCAATGTTTTCAATAGGAATGGATGCTGTATTTTGTCAAAGGCTTTTTCAGCATCTATTGAGATAATCGTGTGATTTTTGTTTGTTAGACTGTTGATATGGTCAATTATGTGGATGGTTTTCCTAATGTTGAACCATCCTTGCATTCCTGGTATAAATCCCACCTGATCATGGTGGATGACCTTCTTAATTACTTGATGGAATCTCTTTGCTAATATTCTATTTAAGATTTTTGTATCTATGTTCATTAGGGAGATTGCTCTATAGTTTTCTTTCTCTGTTTTTGGTCTACCTGGCTTTGGAATCATTACCATATTTGTGTCATAAAATGAATTTGGTAGGATTCCTTCTTTGCTTATCATATCAAATAATTTGTATAGTATTGGGATTAGTTGCTCTTTGAATGTCTGATAGAATTCACTTGTGAATCCATCAGGCCCTGGTGATTTTTTTTTTGGGAGTTCTTTAATGGCTTGTTCAATTTCTATTTCTGATATGGGATTATTTAGGTATTCTATTTCTTCTGCTGTTAATCTAGGCAATTTATATTTTTGTAAATATTCATCCATATCTCCTAAATTGTTATATTTGTTGCCATATAATTGGGCAAAATAGTTCTTAATGATTGCCTTAATTTCCCCTTCATTATAGGTGAGGTCTTCCTTTTTATCTCTAATATTGTCAATTTGGTTTTTTTCTTTCCTTTTTCTTATTAGATTGACTAGTACTTTGTCTATTTTATCTGTTTTTTCAAAATACCAGCTTCTAGTCTTATTTATTAATTCAATAGTTCTTTTACTTTCGATTTTATTAATTTCTCCCTTGGTTTTTACTATTTCTAATTTAGTTTTCATCTGGGGGATTTTTAATTTGCTCGCTTTCTAATTTTTTGAGTTGCATGCCCAATTCATTAATCTCTGCCCTCCTTAATTTGTTAACATATGCACTCAAGGATATAAATTTCCCCCTGAGTACTGCCTTGGCTGCATCCCACAGAGTTTGGTAGGATGTCTCATCATTGTCATTCTCTTCAATGAAATTGTTGATTGTTTCTATGATTTCTTCTTTGACAATTTGGTTTTGGAGAACCATATTGTTTAATTTCCAATTGTTTTTTGACTTGCCTGTCCAGGTACCCTTACTGATTATTATTTTTATCACATTATGATCTGAGAAGGTTACATTTATTATATCTGCTTTTTTGCATTTGTTTGCCATGATTCTATGCCCTATTACATGGTCAATCTTTGTAAATGTATCATGTGCATCTGAAAAGAAGGTGTATTCCTTTTTGTCCCTATTTATTTTTCTCCACATATCAATTAAATCTAATTTTTCTAGGACTTCATTCATCTCTCTTACCTCTTTCTTATTTATTTTTTGGTTTGATTTATCTAGATCTGAAAGAGTAATATTTAGATCTCCCACTATTATGGTTTTCCTATCTATTTCCTTCTTGAGCTCTGCCAGTTTCTCCTTTATGAATTTGGATGCTATACCACTTGGTGCATATATATTGAGCAGTGTTATTTCCTCATTGTTTATACTGCCTTTAATCAGGATGTAATGACCTTCCCTGTCTTTTTTAATCATATCTATTTTTACTTTGGCTTTGTCATAGATATTGATAACCACTCCTGCCTTCTTTTTCTCATTTGATGTCCAAAAGATTTTTCTCATACCCTTAACCTTGAACTTGTGTGTGTCTACCCGCCTCATATGTGTTTCTTGTAGACAACCTATGGTAGGATTTTGGTTTCTGATCCACTCTGCTATTTGCTTCCGTTTTATGAGTGAGTTCATCCCGTTCACATTCAGAGTTTCAATTGTTAGTTGTGTATTCACTGACATTTTTGTATCCTCCCCTAGACCCACTCCTTCTTATTACACTATTTTCTTTTACACCAGTGGTTTGCTTTGAGCTGGTATCCCTTATCCCCTCCCTTGATTGACTTCCCTTTCTGCCCCCTCCCTTGTTGTTCCCCTCTTTTTGTTTTTTTAAAGACCAATTGAATTCCCTCCTCCTTCTTCTCCCCTCCCTTTTTTGGCCTCCCCACTCCCCTGCTCCCTTTGGTTTATCCCTTCTGACTTTCTCAGTAGGGTTAGATAGAGTTTTTTTATCCGGATGGATAATAAAGCTACTCTTCCTTCTCCGGGTTGATTACACTGAGAGTAAAGTTTGATTATGCTCTCTTCCTCTCCTTCTTATGATATTATTCATCCCCTCCCCTTCCCATGCCCTCTTTGTGTGTAATAGAATATCTTATTTTTCTTATTTACTCGGATTTTTCTTAGTGTCCCCTACTATTCTCCCCCTCTTTCCCACCCCCATGTCTTCTTAGAGCATTTAGTATCCTGTCCTCTCCGTATGAATTATTCTTCTGATTGCTATAATAGTGAATATTATAATAGTGTATAGAGTTCACTACAGAGATTTCTCCACCTAGTAATACAGATAATTAGATCTTATTTATGCCCTTAAAGAGTCAAGCTTAAAAGACTATGATTTTTCTTTCTTTTCCCTCTGTTTCTTATTTACCTTTTCATCTTTCTCTTGATATTTGTGGTTGAGTGTCAAACTTTCCATTTAGTCCCGGTCTCTTTTGTGCAAAAACTTGGAATTCTTCAATTTTGTTGAATGCCCATACTTTCCCCTGAAAGTATAGGGTTAGTTTCGCTGGGTAGTTGATTCGTGGCTGAAGGCCCAGCTCTCTTGCCTTTCTGAATATTGTATTCCAAGCCTTGAGGTCTTTTAGCATTGAGGCTGCCAGATCCTGTGTGATCCTTATTGGTGCTCCTTGATATTTGAATTGTCTCTTTCTGGCTTCTTGTAAGATTTTTTCTTTAACTTGAAAGCTCTTCAATTTCGCTATTATATTTCTGGATGTTGACTTTTCTGGGTCCAGTGTAGAGGGTGTTCTATGGATCCTTTCAATGTCTATATTGCCCTCTTGTTGTAGAACTTCAGGACAATTTTGCTGAATAATTTCTTTAAGTATGGAGTCCAAGTTTCTATTAATTTCTGCCTTTTCTGGAAGACCAATGATTCTCAAGTTGTCTCTTCTAGACTGGTTTTTTTGGTCTGTCACTCTCTCATTGAGATATTTCATGTTTCCTTCTATTTTTTCAGTCTTTTGACTTTTTTTTATTTGTTCTTGTTGTCTTGAGAGATCATTGGTTTCTAAATGTTCGATTCTAGCCTTTAAGGACTGGTTTTCAGCTTTAATGTTTTGGTTTTCGGCTATAATTTTTTGGTTTTCCTTTTCAATCTGGTCATTTTTGGGCTTCAGTTGTCTTGTCTCACTTTCCAATTGCAAAATTCTGCCTTTTAAACTGTTATTTTCTTGCCAGATTTCTTCCATCTTCCTCAGCATTTTATTTTTAAATTCTTCCATAGCTTGTGACCAGCTTTCATTTTTAGGTTTGGATTTTTGTTTTCCCTCCTCTGTTGTCTGGATTTTCTCTGTGTAGAAGTTGTCGAGTGTTCCAGAGTTTCTCTTGATAGTCTTTTTCTTCTGGACTTCCTTATTGGTGGCCATTGTTAGCTCTGCTCCTTTTCAGCTTTGTCTTTGCACTCAGGGTCTGCCTGTGCCTTGCAAACTCCTGGGGGCTCCGGTCTCCTTGTCCTCGGGGTCAGGCCTCCTGGTAGTTCCAGGTCTGCCCCTCTGCCCAAGGTTCCTTCAGCAGTCTTTGGGGCTGCTTCCACTGCCGAGCTGGGTCTGCACGGGGTCCTCACTGGAGGTCCAAGCCAGGGCTGGAGATAGTTATTCAAGCCTAGGGCACTGCCTTTGCCTGTGCAGATGCTCTTAGGGCACTGCCTTCACCCCTGCAGAAGGTAGTGAAAGTCCATGGGCTGGAGATCTTTATTCGCACCTGAGGCGATGCCTTCAGCAGTTGGGAAAGGCCCTGTTTTAGAAGCCTTTGTCCCGGCCTGAGGCGGTGCCTTCACCCATGTGGACACTCTGGGAAAGTCCGTGTGTGCCCCCAGCCACCTGGGGTCCCTCATTTTGCAGCACACAGGTACAAGCCCTGGGGCTGCCAGTGATTATCTGGTTGCCCCAGTCCTGTTTTCACACTTGTGCCTTGGCCTTGTGCAAGGTGTGTGGTGTGGGGGGTGTGGGAGGGGCTTCTTCCTCTCGCAGTTTAGTGAGAGCTGTTTCACCCCTTTATAGCATGGAAATGCCCCGATTCTGCGTACCTTCAATGCTGTGCCCTGTTGTGGGGTTCCTTCGTTCCTCTGGACTCGTTTTTATTTCCCCTTGAGGGGTTCTGTATGCTTCAGTCAGGAGAGATCGAGCAGCTGCTCCTTACTCTGCCGCCATCTTAACCAGAAGTCCACCCTTTTATATTTTAAAGAATACCACAGTTCCATGGAACAAAGCTCAGAGAATTGGTCTTTATATCAATATCTCTCTGTAGATATTTTCTCCTTAAAAACAAAATAATTTAAGTGACAAGTAATTATGACCCATAATTGGAAAGAGCCTTTAACCTCAGAGTTTCCAATAACCCTACCCTATCTTTCTCCAGTAAATATAATTACTGAATTCTTCTCTATTCATCTCTTAAGGTTAATAAAATTCACATATCACTTTCTGAACTTTAAAATTGCATGTTTTTGTGGAGTATGACATTGCTTTCCCATTGCATTGATATAGTCTGATAACTGTCCAGTCTGGAGGAAAAAATGTGATGTGCTTTTTATAAGTATACACAGCAGAATAGAATTTGTAAACCATGTAATTGTATGCAAAAGTGCTTACAACTACCTGATACCCACTTCCTCCCTACACACATATTTGTTTAAATTACTGTCTTTATAATTTAGTATTGAAAAAGTTCCTGGAAAATGAAAAATGCTCTGGTAGCATCTGACACTAACACCACATTCATGCATCATTGAAAAGCCATTTGCTTGCTGGTTTGCAGATCCAGATTCTTCCAGAGAGTGCCAGAATTTTAAATGATTTCTGCAAGTGTTGTATTTTTCCACTCAGCTTTCACAATGAAATAGTTGGGGAGATGTTTAAAAGCTTGTGAGCCAGTGAAGCTAAGTGCTGAGTTGACCACAAGTCTTTCAGGTGTCTAATTTCAGTCTCGTTCTTGACATCCATGTAACATTATTAAGGGCAGAATCTGACCTTGCTTTGGGACACCAGGCATTTACACTGAATGGCAGCATTTCTTGCCATTTCCCTAACTTTCTCCTGACATTTGACACTAGTTGAGAATATTTCAAAATTACATTGTGAGCAGATTGGAAAACAAATCTCCATGGCAGTTACTCAGTTACATCACTGCCACTTTGATAAGCTGCAGACAGAAGTACAATATCACAAATCCAAGGAAATTTATCCAATTTAAAATAGATTTTATGTTAGAGGAATTATTTTTACGAGTATGATTAAACCTAAATAAGCTGCATTTTTGATATGCTGAGCCAGAGAACAAAGCCTTGGTACTGGCATTTTCTTATTTGGCACCATAGTCCTTTTATAGCAATAATATTTTTAATATTTAAAAAAGCCAGGTGGCACCTGGGAGCATATTACCCTTTATCTATGCTATGAAGATAATTTGTCATCATAGTGCTGAATAATGAAGATGCAAGGATTTTCATACTTTGACTCAAATGACTAAATCACTAGAAATGAAGGAAATTGATTTTAAAAATATTTGAATTCTAGTTTGAACTCTTTTACAATAATCAAGTGCTTATTACAAACAGAGAAAGGAAATGCACTTTTATCAAGATACCAAAAACATATTTCAATGAAATTAGGAAAAAATGAATATTTTCTCTTGTTCTTTTATCTACAATGTAATGATTCCTACTGATTGAAATGTTCATGTCAATAGAAACATAAAATTAGAATGTGAGCGATTTTATATTAGATTGGAGAATAAAAAAGAAGCTATGTTCTTTAAAAAAACTTTTACCTTCTGCCTTAATAAGAGCTAAGACAGAAGGGAAATGTTTGGGCAAACAGAGTTCCATTCACATATAAAAAATAGTATCAGTCATATGACATTGATAGACTACATAACTACTGGCAAGAACATATCCTATTGGCAACTAATTATAAAATACTGCCCTGTTAGGTAACATTAAAGGTTCAAAATTAGTGCTTTTGAAGAAGTTAATTTGAAGGCTCCTATTCAAGTTATTTAACAAACAGTGAAACTTAACATGTTTTTCATAAGAAAAGAATTGATTACTCCTATGAATACAGTGGAAGAATATCAGGCTATTTCTGATGTTACAGTGCAATGTCGCAACTCTCCTTACCCACTTTTAAAATTGTATCATTCTCACATTCTTCTGTATGGCTTAGATAAACTTTTTGTGGAACGTACAGCTAGGGAATTAACTCTATTTGTTTCATACATTCTCTAAGGAAGTTCTTTACTAGGAACATATCATGGTATCGAGGTAAAAATGGGGTTTTGAAAGCAATGGGCACAGAAAATGATCTCTGATAGAACTTACCATGCTGTAGAGAATTAAAAAACCCAATTGTACATTGGTCATCCAACAGCTGGACTTAGTTTGGAAAACTTAGCATAAAAGATTTACCATACAAAATGAAGTAACTCGGTCCCAGTAGCTCATAAATAACATCTTATTAAGGCAGAGAAGAGAAAATCAGCATTAATAAATTAATAAGGGGAATACTAATGCTGAAAAATCATAGATTATTGAAGGGATAAATGATTTCATTTATACAAATGAAATCTTATGTGACCACCATCTAAACAGAGGAAATACCATCTATAGGGCATATATATATATGCCCTTTAGATGATATTTTATATATATATATATATATATATGGAATACCAAGGCAATTGGGGAGATAGAGTAGAATAAAGAGAAGAAAAGTTTAGGGATAAAGTAACAAAACCTTATGAACATGCCTCCTAGAGATAAAGAAATGCATGAAAAATGAAAGAGGGCTTGGAAAATTGATTGAAGGACTGGCCTTGGAGTCAGCATGACATGTATGTAAGTGTTGCCCCTAATCTATGCCACTTATATAATACATGGCAAAGTCACTTAAAGTTTCAATACTCCATGCAACCTGCTAAGCCTTTAAGTTACACCTAAGTTACAGATATACAGTTATAGAGGGAATTACCCTACCAGGAGTTACTAATACAAAACATATTACAGTTTCTAACTCTCTTCCCCTAACCCCCAAATGTGATAGTGCAGGTAACTCCACTTCAAGGAACAACTTTAGAGGGGGAGGATCATAAAAATTATCATTAAAGGAGCAAATCAGAAACATAGGTTGGAGAATATAATGACAAAATCTGAATAAAAATGCTTTCAGATAAAACTTGAAGAGAAATAAGAAAGAAAATGGATCTCTTACAAATTCTAGAATTTTGCACTTTCCTTAGGGTCTTTGATAGGCTACATTCTGCATAAAAGGACCATAAAAAAGACTCTTTTGGCACAGTAATAAATATGTATTCCCAGAAAGGTCCTAAGATAGTTTGTAATCTTTATTTAACGATGGGACAATGTAGTTTTATTGTAGTTTTACAAGTAAAATTTTCATTTTTGTTCAGTTGTTAATGTCGGGCCTGATTTTTCATGACTCCATGGACCATAGCACAGCATGCCTTTCTTTCTTCACCTATGTCCTAAAGCAGTGTTGGTCAACCTCTTGAGCTTGGTGTGTCAAAATTTGCCAAAAAAAAAAAAAACTAAGCATAACTTGGGTGGTGTGTCACTTGAAGAAAAAAAAACCCATAATTTTGTGATATTTATAGTTTAAATAACATACTTCTCTGTAGGCGGCCACATGTGGCTGCATGTCATCAAAAATGGTTACACATGGCAATGCTGATATGCATGTCATAGGTTTGCCATCAGGGTCCTAAAGTCTGTTCAAACTCATGTTCATTGCTTCCATGACACTATTTCATTTTTTGCTTTCTGCTTCTCCTTTTGTCTTCAATCTTTCCCAAAATCATGGTCTTTTCCATTTAATGCTCTATTCTCATTAAATCATCAAAATATTTAAGCTTCAGCTTAGGTATTGGACCTTTCAATGAGTAGTCTGACTTAATTTCTTTAAGTACTAACTAATTTAATCTTCTTGTTGACCAAGAGACTCTCAAAAGTCTTCTCCAGAACCACAGTTTAAAAGCATTGGTTCTGTGATGCTCAGCTTTACTTATAGTCCAACTTTCATAGCCATAAATTGCTACTGCAAAAACCAGAGCTTTGACTATACTGACCTTCATTGGCAAAGTGATGGCTCTGATTTTTAGCTTACTGTTTGTTCAGATTTTCCATAGCTCTCCTTCCAAGGAACAGGTGTCTTTTAATTTCATTGCTATATTGTCATCTGCAGAGATCTTTGAGCATAAGAAAATAAAATTCAACACTGCTTCCATTTCTTCTTCACTTTTCAATATAAATTATTTAAGAACTTCTTACAAAATGCAAAAATAAATTATAAACATTATAGGATTAACCCTTTATGAGATATAAAACATATGTAGGCTGTTGCCTGAGAATGAAAGTGGCATAGAGAACATTATAATTTTGGTTATTTGATCTTACTCTATAAACACTAGTACAAAATAAACACTAGTACAAAATCCTAATTCATTAAAGATTAGGTTTTGAATGAGAACATCCTAGGTTAGTCTATTCTTAGTCCTCATGTATAAAATAGTTTATAAGGTATCTGAATGTCTAGTAAATTTTCTTATTGTCAAATGAAATATATTTCATTGTGTGGTAGTTTTATTGTTGACTTTTTGATAGCATGAATCATTTCATTCTCTCTTATTGTTCCTTGATCCTGCCTTAATAACTGAGACATACTGGAAGATTAAAATAATTCTTGTTGAAGAAACAGGTTGTTGAAATAACTCCATGTTAGAAAAATAAATAATTGATAAAGGAAGATGTACCGTGTTAAGCGATTTAAAATTACTGCTTGATTAGATCTTCACAATGTGCCTGGAAGTAATTGTTATTATTATACCCATTTTAAAGTTGAGGAAACAGAAGTTCAGTGACTTGCCCAGGGTCATATGGTTAATCAGGAGGGATTTAGATGTGTTCAGTCATTTTCAGTTCTGTTTGATTCTTTATGACTCCATTTTGGAGTTTTCTTGGCACATATACTGAAGTGGTTTCCATTTCCTTTTCCATCTCATTTTATAGATGAAGAAACTGAGGCAAACAGACTTAAGTGACTTGTCCAAGGTGACATAGCTAGTAAGTGTCTGAGGCCTGATTTGAACTAACTGCCCCATCATTAGTATACCTATATTCCAAAGGAATCAAAGGAATAGGAAAAGGTCTATATGAACAAAATAATTTTTAGCATCCCTTTCATAGTAGCCAACTATCAGAAACTAGAGAACTCTCCTGTAATTGGGAAATTTCTAATCAAAATATGGTATTGAATGCAATGGAATAAATAATACCATAAGAAATAATGAAATGATAAATCGTATATTTAAAAAATAAAGATGGAACATACCACATCCATTCTGAGAAGCTTAAAATTCAGAAAGAGATATTTTCAGACATAGTTAATGTAGAAATTTGTTTTGCTGACCTATGTAGATAGTTTTTTAGGAATTTTTTTCATAAGTGAGAGAGTAGTGGAAGATAAAGATTTATGAAAATATATACTTGAAAAGAAAATATTTGCTGACAAATTGAATTATTAGTTTATTATTAATTTTACATAAAGAAACAGTTTATTGATATTGATAGAGCACTATAAGGGTGAAAAAGACCACTTAACTTCTATTTCCTTACTTTTCTTATTTGTAAGATAGGGACATTAATAACATATACCTCAGAATTTTTATGAGGATCAAATAAAAATATATATATGTATGTATATATATGAATATATATCAACGCTGCTTTACAGATCTTAAAGCACCATTCAAATATTAGCTATAATCCATTTGGGGCATATATAATGTTATGTATATTTATAGATAACATATAGAGATATACTCTATTATATGTGGCATATTATAATATGTGTATTTATATGGATATTATATTTACAAATATAAATTTATGCCCATATGCCTCTAAATGGTACAGTGGATAGTCAGAAATATCTGAATTCAATACCAGACTCAGATATTTACTTTCTATATGAGCTAGGGTGTTACTTAACTCCTGTTTTTTCTGTTTCCTCATCTGTACAATGGGGATAATAATAATGTCTACCTCCCATGTTGTGTAAGGACCAAATGGGATAATAATTGTAAAATGCTTATCTTAGTATTTGGCACATAGCAAATTCTGTGTAAAAATTAGTTATTATAACTAATATGTGTATATTATATGTGGTTGTGTGTCTTAAGTAAGTAGGTGACACTCTGTGGACCAAGATTCCTAGGTACATTTTTGGATGTCTAGATAGTCTTTTTTTTTTGCGTGTTCATATCTAACAATTTATTACATTTTGTCTTCATCTACAGGTGCACTCTGAGTGTTACTCTGGAGCAGGCTATAATTCTGGCTAGAAGTCATGGACTACCTCCTCGGTATATCATGCAAGCTACAGATGTAATGAGGAAGCAGGTAAATTCAAATGACATGTTAGACTCATCCTCTTAAAGACATAGAATATACCTGCACTGATGCCTAAGTATAGATAATGAAAAATTAAGGGCAAAATAGGAAAAAAACATACCAATTTTCCTGAAACCTTTGTTATTTCCTCCTTAGAGCCTACGCTGCCAAAGATGACAGCTTCTTGTTATAAAATGTCTTCTGTTTATTTTTTTTCACGTACTTTATGTGTGAGGACAAAGTGGGAGAGTGTGATTATTTGTGTGCATATTCATATCTGTTAAAAGGCACTCTGTGGGGCTTCAAGCCCAATGAGCTGGGCCTGACAAGCTGGCCCTAGCTCCTCAGGGAGTAGGAGAATCTAAGGCTGAGTGATACATAGGGTTGCCTGGGCTTGTGGGTATTCAGCTTAGCCAAGCCCTTGCCTCTTATTGCCCAAGCCAAGTATCCAGTGAGGGGCTGTATGTATGTTCCACAGCTCCTCTAGCTCCCTGGCTCGGGGTTGGGTTTGATGATAAAGTTGGTTATGGGCTGGTTGTTGATGTGCTAAATGGATAATGCTCTTCTGATTGCAATTTGATAAATTCCTTTTCCTGTGGCTATAGATATTTACTAGCCTGGGTGAGAATACCAATCTTCACTTAGATTAAGTTGTAACAGGGTTTATTGCTTTAACTCAAAAGAGTACGAACAGGGCAAGGAAAGAGGTGTTGGGAAAGTGCTATGCTAAGTCTATGGAGCTAAAGTAATCTATATCTAAGAGCAGTAGGTAGATATTGGCTGGAGACTCTTCCCCTCACAGTCCTTGGTCCATCCCGGCTGTGGCCTGAACCAAAGAAAGAGAGGGATAGTGATGTTCTTAGCACCTGTGCTGGTGTTTCACAGCTCAGTTTAGCAACAAGATGAATGAAACTTCTTGTGATAATGAGATATGGATGCTGTATTAGCAGGTCTATGGCCTACCCTCCTTTCACTACCCACTCCCAAGGTTCCCTCCTCAAAACCAAGGCCCTGGGTGGCTCAGTTCATGGGCTTTTATAGAGATGGTCCCAACTGCCTTTTGCCCTTGGCTCATGCTATCCTAGTTAAATTCCAAGTTCTTGTAACCAATGATCCTGTCAGTCAAGCTGTTCTCCATCTTGTCTAGAAGTTCCTTGTTACAAAACATGAAACTTCAGAAAATGAGGGTCAGAAAGCAGTGGTTACAACAATGAGAAGGGCCAAATGGATGCAACTCCCCTCCCATATGAATGCCTTCGTGTCTGCTTTTGTTCAGCTGGTTCCATGATGATGGAATGCCTACAGAAGAACAATTGAATGGTAGAAAAACCACTGCCCTTAATTTTTTAAGTTTTAAAGATGAGAAA
The DNA here is from genome assembly GCF_016433145.1 of Gracilinanus agilis. NCBI lineage: Eukaryota > Metazoa > Chordata > Mammalia > Didelphimorphia > Didelphidae > Gracilinanus > Gracilinanus agilis. The sequence goes on along the minus strand of NC_058130.1, from coordinate 499,674,950 downwards.
ACTGAGGCAAACAGAATTAAGTGACTCCACCAGGGTTATACAGCTAGTAAGTGTCTGAGACCAGATATGAAGTGTAATCTATAGAAATAGTTAGCCATTTTCTGTAGGTACAAAAAGCAGTTTGGCCCTTTAGAACTCAGAACCTGGCAAAGCAGCCCTGGGCATATGCCAATCTGGCAGTTGGGAAAGAAGTATAAATTGGGGTGCACAGACCCCTCAACCCCACTTCTTCTTCTTTTTCTCGGGTTGAGAGGCAGGAGAGTGTCTACTGTCTGGGCCCCAGGAGGAGGGAAGATTGGTGTAGACAGACAGACAGGTAGGGTTTAAACCTATATTGCTAGCTATATCAATCATCTTTGTATTGACAAAGCCACTGAGCTTTGATTATCATATAGGATCATCTTATCAAACCATCAAGAATCAACAACAGCCTCTGACCCAGGGAGACTTCATAGTCCCTGGGCTCAGCATCAACAGAATCCATACCAGTTTCAGAGTCAAGGGAGACTCTCAAAGTCTCTTGATCTCTGCACCGAGGATAACCTTATTTTAAATATTAGCATAACATATTATATTAATCATCAGGCAAGATTTATTAGGGTTCACCTACTTCCCTCTCTCCCAGTTTTATCTTGCTGTAAAGTTACCCAAATAAACCCACTTAATCTTCAAGCCTCTAATAGTCTTATTCAAGAGTTAATAACTTACTTTATAAAAGACAACATTCTTTAGATAATCTTAGATCGTGGTAACTAATCTAGCTGATCAAATTACATCTAAATCAAGCTGATGCTAAATCAATAAATATTTTTAAAGTTCAAGGAAGGTAAGAAAGGTAAGGCCTTCTTAAACTTCAGAAGGTAAGGTTTAAGTCATGAAGTTAATGACAGAACTACAGGTCAAAACCTTATCCACTGCTATGATTATGTCATTATTTCTTTGAAAATTCTTTACCAGTATCTGATGGCTTCTCATTTTAGGCTCAAACTTCTCTGCTAGACATATAAATCTCCTGCTACCCTTATAGTACTCCCTTCTATAAATAATCTACTCTATTATGGAATTATATATTTTTAGTTGCCAATTAATTTTTAATTTGCCTCTCCATCACCCGTTTATGATTATAATTTTTATTGCATTAAGATCTGAAAAAGTTGCATTTATTATTTCTGCTTTTCTGCATTTATTTGTGATTTTTTTATGTCCTAATACATGGTAAATCTTTGTGTATGTACCATGTGCTTCTGAAAAGAAGATATATTCCTTTTTATCCCTATTCAGTTTTCTCTAGATATCTATTAACTCGAACTTTTCTAAAATTTCATTCATTTCCCTTCTTATTTACTTTTTGGTTAGATTTAGGTTTGTTCTGATAGGGGAAAGATAAAGTCCCCCACTAGTAGAGTTTTACTATCTATTTCCTCCTTAAGCTTCTTTATTTTCTCCTTTTAAAAATATGGATGCTTTACCATTTGGTGCATATATATTAAGTACTAATATTTCTTCATTATCTATACTGTCATAAGGAAGATGTAATTGCCTTCCTTATCTCTTTTAATCCAATCTATTTTTGCTTTAGCTTTGTCAGAGATCATGATTACTACTCCTGTTTTCTTTGTCTCAGCTGAAGACCAATAGATTCTCCTCCAACCTCTGACTTTTACTCTATGTATGTCTACCTGCCTCAAATGTGTTTCTTATAAACAACATATAATAGGATTCTAGATTTTAATTCATTTTGCTATCTCTTTCCATTTTATGAGTTCATCCCATTTACATTCACAGTTATGATTACCATCTGTGTATTTGCATCCATCTTGATTTCCTCTTTTTAATCCTGCCCTTTCTCCTTTCGTTCTTTCCCTCTACTCCAGTGTTTTGCTTTTAATTACTCCCCTTTTTCCCCCTCATATTATTCCCCTTCCCACCACCTCCTTTCTTATTCCCTTCCTTCTTCTCTATAGAGTCTTTTAATCTCACCTACAACTTTTCCCTTCCTTATATTACTACCCTCCCCTCCAACCCCTTTCTTATTCCCCTTCTACTTCTTTATAGGGTAAGATAAGATTCTATACCCCAATGAGTCTGGCTGTTCTTCCCTTTCTAAGTCAATTCCAATGAGAATAATGTTTAAGTATTAATCAATCACCACCCTAATCCTCCCTTACAGTGTAATAGTATTACCTCCACTACACCTCTTTCTGTGATATAACTTACCCTATTTTACTTCTCTTTTCCCATTTCTCTTAGTACAATCTTCTTTTTCACCCCTAGAATTTTTTTTGACATATCATCCTAAACAACTTACTATCATAACCTCTATGTATACTTCTAAATAATAGGTTAATGATAAACTTTAAGAGTTATAGATATTATGTTTCCATATAGAAATAGAAACAATTTGACCTCATTGAAGCTCTTAAATTTTTTCCACTTTCTTATTTACCTTTTTATGCTTCTCTTAAATTTTGTATTTGGACATAATTTTTCTGTTTAGTCTGGCTTTTCTTTGGGAATGCTTAGCAATCTTCTTTTTATTAAATATATACTTTCCCCTGAAAGAATATTGTCAGTTTTGATGGGTAGGTTATTCTTGGTTATAAACCCAATTCCCTTGCATTCTGGAATATCATATTCTGAGTCTTCTGGTCCTTCAATATGGAATTTACCAGATCCTCTCTAATCCTGACTGGATCTCCATGATATATGAAGTGTTTCTTTCTGGCTGCTTGCATTATTTTCTTCTTGGCCTGGGAGCTCTTGAACTTGGCTGTAACGTCCTGGGAGTTCTCATTTGGGGTTTTATTGCAGGAGGTTATCTGTGGATTCTTTCAATCTCTATTTTACTCTCTTGTTCAAGAATATCAGGGCAATTATCTTGAATAATTTATTATAATATGATATTTGGGTTTTTTTTCAGTTATGACTTTCAGATAGTCCACTAATCCTTAAATTGCCTCTCCTGGATCTGTTTTCCAAGTCAGTTGTTTTTGTAATGAGATATTTCATATTTTCTTTTTTTTCATTCTTTTGATTTTGTTTTATTGTTTCTTGATGTCTCATAAGTCATAAGCTTCTATTTGTGAGCATTTTTTCTGATTTTTAAAGGCTGAATTTCTTCCACAACCTTTTGATCCTTGTTTTCCATTTGGTCCACTCTACTTTTTCATGGAACTCTTTTCTTCTTTGGATTTTTGTTCCTTTTTCTTTTTAGTTGGCCAATTATGCTTTCTGAGCTATTTTCTTTTTGCATTACTTTCATTTCTTTTTCCCACTTTTCTTCAACATGTCTTATCTGATTTTTAAATTCCTTTTTGACTTCTTTCTAAGAGTGAGAATAATTCCTGCTTTTTTCCCCCTATTGTTGAAGTTTTCCTTGTATTTGTTTGGATCTCATCATCCTTTGTTGGTTCTGTTCTTGGTTCTTTTTCTTATAGAAGTTTTTGAGAGCAATGTATTTTTTTTCTTTTGTTTAATCTTTTTCCCTGCCTTTTTGTTTGGTTCTTTATTTTGCCTATAGGCTGGGAATTCTGCAGGCTGTTTCCTAATTCTATCTTTCTCTGCTGGTTTTCAGTATTAGGCAAGGTGAGCTAATTTGCTTTGGGGCTAATTTGTGTTGACCATTATTATAGTACTAAAATTGTTTGTTTTTTATTGCCTAGATTTATATTCATAGTTTATATATCTTGTGATCTCATTGGGAAACTGATATGTGCAGCCAAAATAGTTTAGCTATAGGAAGTTATAGCTAAGTTTTACTCATAACCTATTTGTGCAGTTCCCTGTTATGTATACTTAAAAAAAGTGTCTTTTTTTTACTGTATTTTTGTACTTTAGATTATGGTAAAACTAAAGAATAACATGATATCTACTGCAGCAAAAATGTTAGCAAATTAATTAGTTATACTTAACTTTGTACTCCCTCCAACTTCCCCCAAAGTAATTAGTAGAGTAATAAAAGCTTCTGATCCAATTAGAGTCACTAGTAAACTAAACATCTTCCCTTCAATTAATGTTTGAATTTCCTGAAAATGTCACATTTTATATTGCTGCTATTGTTAAATTAGATGCAGATCAAGGGGAGCTAAATGGTGCAATAGATAAGAGGGTTGGACATCAAGTCAGTAAGACCTGAGTTCATATGTGACCTCAGATACTTACTAGATGTGAGACCCTGAGGAAATTGTATAACCTGTCCTTGCCTCTATTTTTTCTTCTGTAAAATGAAGATAATAATAAGCCCTACTTCCCAGGGTTATTGTGAGGATCAAATGAGATAGCAATTTTAAAGTCCTTCACACAGTGCCTGGCAAATAGTAAGCATTATATAAATGCCATAAATGATGATCATCATTTATTTCTTCCTCATGGGGAAATTCCTACTTTTTAAGATCGCTAATTCTAGATGAATTGCTGATCATAATAAATGGAAGAAATTTCTTGCATTTCATAAATGAGGTGTAAATGTGTCAAAACTTATTCTGTTTCTATTCTATTCTATTCTAAGCAAAGCAGAAGTCTAACAAAAATTTACAAACCCTAAAATCAACCATCATGTAAACAGAATTGTTCCGTTTTTATTTTTTTTTAGGTCAAGTATATAACATATCAAAAGGAAAGTTAGGCTAAAATCAAGCCTTACAGTACTGCACGTCCCATAAATAACTGCAATGTATACTTAATTTTACAAATTGATCTAGTAGCTTATTCATTTTTACAGTTTTATCAAACAAGAAATAATGCAGGAAGATTTAGCAGTTGTCATACCATGTGTGTAGACCCGCACAAAATTCTGGCTTATTTGTATGACTGTTGGCTATTCATGAATTATCATTCCTGTGTTGGAGATATCGAAATATCTGTGTGACCTTGGGCAAATGCCTTGACCTTCATTTGTCCCAGACAACTCTCCAAGAATGCAGAGAAGATAGTTCAGTGTCCCGGATACTTTCGCTTAATGAATGCTTGTTGATTAACTTGCAATAGTGAAGGCAATTTCCTCATCCAGACCTTTGCTTTAACAAGGAAACACAGGTCTAGTCCTTATTTTTAACTCTATATACAACATAGAGTATTCATATATTCTTTCAGTTAGCAATAATTATAAATATGGTGATACAGTTTCATGGCTGTGAGAAACACTGTGTTTCCACAAGACTACTCCAAATAACAAATCCCTATAATTCATATGAAATGAGTCTATTTACAAAAATGATTTATAGGGCAAATGATTACAAAAAATTGCCAGCCTTGAGAAACTGGTTATCCCAAACATATTCATGTAAAGAAGATAGAGAGCTATCTTTTTATCATTCTATACATTGGAAATAAAATCTATTTTTTTCCTCCAGAATGTTAAAGGAGATGTACAAGATTTGTCCAAATCATTTAGAAACTAGTTAATGCATATTGAAGCAGAATGAGATTGAGAATTTGCTAAGTATTTCTAGCACAAAGCAAACACTAATTAACTAACTGCTGAATTAGTTAATTATTGTGCCTATTATTAAGCAAATTCTATTTGTCATTTTTAAAGGCCTGAAAAAAGAGTCTTCTAAATGTAAGATCTACAAGCAAGTCTATAACTGAGGGGAGTCAATTTTTCTCCCTATTTCTGATAGAATCATTTTTCCTATACAAAATTAACAATTGAAGAGTGTGCTTCATGAACACTTTATTTTACCATGTTTAGCATTTATCAATGATTTTGTTATGAGCTATCCCAACTTTTCCTTTTGATAGGACACTCTGTTTCTGTTTCTCTATCTGTCTGTCTGTCTCTCTTTCTGTCTCTGTCTTTCTGTCTGTTTGTCTGTGTCCATGTCTGTCTCTGTCTCTCTTTCTCTCTGTTTCTGTCTCTGTCTCTCTGTCTCTCTGCCTTTCTGTCTCTCTCTCTTTCTCTCTCTCTCTAACACAAACACACACACACACACACACACACACACAGATAAGAGCTTCAGGGTAAAGTAAGCTAAGAAATACAATGTTAGGAGGAAATCAAGCTTGATTTCATTTGAGAAATTTTAGAGTGCTTTTAGTGAACCCAAATTGCTCATAGTTAAAAACATTCTCTCAAATTACTCAAATTCTCTTGAATACCAGTATCCTCTTAGTGATGCTATTATCATTGTGGAGCATGGGACACTGCAAAAACAGATGAACCAAAAATGACTCCCCCCTTAAAATAAAAAAAAAATAAAAAGGTCATAGGGTAATCAAAATTTTTGTGAGAGCCATAGTCATGGTACAATGTATCATCAGGTACATGTGTAAGTGGCATTGCTATGTATATAGATTATATTACCAAATATATAGAATTAGGTTCTTTCTTCCAGAGTAAAAGTATTACATTTCTCCCTTAAAATTGTAAATTTCAGCTAACAATTCATCTGTCTTGAAGCACTCATAACTGACAGAGCCCATTTTCCATGACCTTAAAATACAGTAACTAAGAGTTCTTAGGAATTTGGACATTAGTCGGGGAGGTAGTGCTCCAGAATGTGAAAAAGGCATTTATTTTTGATTCTGCTGTTATAACCTCAACTGTATATACTCTTTAGAAACTGAATACATCAGAGATAGCCACTGATGGCAGTAGGAGGGTGGGAAGAATTCAAACAAGATATGTTATAGGAAGAGGAGGACTGGAACTCAAGAAGACCCCATGACCACTAAGTTCATATCAATTAACCCTTGGGGGGAAAAAGAATTATAGGGTGACAGATGCTCTGAAATGATCAAGGCTGTCATATAGGCATGGCATTACTACCTAAAAGGAATAAACTTCCTGACTACAGTTTTCATGGGTCACATAAATTTATTTTAGGGGTGAGAAACCACAAATGGAGGGCATCCATGTTTTCTTGACATCTACTTTGAATAATTTGTGTTTATCATTAATCAAAAGCATATTGACCAGTGTGAGAGCATAGTGTTAGAGGGACACATGGGCATATTTAGTTCATAACTGGCATCCCGATGAGAAAGAGACAAAAATAATTAATTTCTTGAATATCATCTGTACCAGTATAGAGCAGAATTTCATGGAAAGCTTTCTGAGAGCCTGCTTTTGCAATTCTATGATATCTAAGGAATAGGAACTCTTGAAATTCCTTATCAGAAAGGCTTGAAAAATAAAGGGTGATATTGGAGAGAAGATGTAGAAGGAGGGTAAATGAGTAGTATTTTCTATGTTTCTATTTTTAGTCAAACCATTTGGCACAAAAAAACCAAAAAAACCTAACATTCCCCAAAGAATGCAAATCCTCTGAGGGCAGAGGCTTAACCCTTTTTGCCTCAGTTCCTCATTTATAAAATGAGCTGGAGAAGGAAATGCAAATCACTCCAGTATCTTTGCCAAGAAAACACCACACAGACTCACAAAGAGTCAGACATGACTGCAAAATGACTGAATAACAACAAACAACAGCTATTGGCAAGCCAATTTCATTTTTGCTGTCTGGATAAGAGAAAAGGGTGGAGTTAGCCACTGTTTTGTTAATTAATAGAAGTTTCTGACAGGTCCAGAAAGTTGAATTGTAGTATATAATTAATTCAGTCTTACAAAAAGAGTGGAGACACAAGTCCTTCCTTTCTGGAAAACTTTGAAGCAAATCTCTTTTCTCCTGTTATTCAATCTGAGAAAATTATTGTTTAAACTTTTATTTTTTTCAATTAACAAACATATATCTTCTATACAACCCTACTTCCAATAGAAAAATGAAAAGAAAAATAATCATAACAAATATCCACAGTCAAGAAAAACTATTTCCTATATTGTCCATGTCCCAAAAGGTGTATCTCATTCTACATCCTAAATCCATCATCTTTTTATTACCGGGCGAGCACATAGTTCATCATTAGTCCTTTAGAATCATGATTGATCTTTGTAGCAATCAGAATTCTTGAGTCTATGAAAGTAGTTCATCTATAGTGCTGTTGTACAGATTGTTCTGGTTTTCTTCACGTCATTCTGCATCAGCTAGTCATACTAGAGGAGTCAAATGAGCATCTTGGAGGCCACATTGCAGCCTGGGCTTGGAGCCCAGGTGAACCTGATTGAAATGTAATTGTTAAACATATAACAAAATAAAACATAGATGTTATTAATATATGGTTTTTGAAAGCAATATGTGGCAGGCAGGGAATTGTGTGTATGGTTTAGTGGCTCTACTATTTTAGTTTGACACCATTACTGCAGCTAATTGTTTTCATCTCTCTGACAAGGGAGAGAAAAGGACTAAACTGCTAAGCATTTAATATTCATGGAGGGAACAATATAACAGAATGATGTTATTCATAAATTCTTGCATCTGCACAAGGAGCTAAGTCTAATAATGCAAAAATGAGCAGTAAGCATTGTTCTGATGAAACCTAAGTGTTAGATTGTGATTTATCAACCACATTAGCAAAAGAGGCTTCCTTGAGAAATTTAATCTGATTAAATTAATTCCCTAATCAAATGAGTCAATAAAACTCTAGAACATTAACTTCTTCAGGGTCTCATTTGAAGAAATGTTTTTAGGTGCTCTTCAAAAGAAAACAAAATAGCATTGCATTAATTATTCTGTGTGGGCAGAGTCAGGGAAGAGGGAATGTTTATGCATTGAGCTGCATGATTCTGGAGACTTTGAGTTGGGGGTATTTTCATCCACCCTTTTACTAAGCACTCTGAGACCTCAGGCCAGTCACTTAAGCCCTAGGGACATCATTTCCTTCCTCTGTAAAAACAGGGTACTGAACTAAGTGATCTCTCTGGTCCCTTTTAGACTCTAAATCTTATGATCCATCTAGCACAGATACTAGTGCTATTCCACAGTCTACTAACACATGACCCTTTCAAAAAAATGATTTATTTAGATCATGTGTTCCCAGAATTGTCTAATTCCTTAAGAGGCCAGCAGTTCTCTATTTGACCTAAAGGTCAAGAAAGTAAGATTCTGCCTTTGGCGTGTATCTCATGTTTTCCACTGGAGGTCAAATGACAACTTTCAGCCTGCCTTATTTCATGCTCTTATGGTTATCAAATAGGCAGGCATAAATTCTCTTCAAAAACATTAGAAAAACATCCAAAACTCTGCCATAATCATTATTTCAAAGGCATGAATTTAGTTTTTGTGATACTTTGTCAGAACTCTTGCTATTGGTATGAACCATAACACCCCACTAATAAATCTTAACCTTCTATTGACTGTTAAGAGAAATATTTGATCTAAGAGAAAGCATACTGAAGTGAAATACCCCAATTTATCTTCTTTTATCTACTAGCAGGGTGACCTCAGTTAAGTTATATCTCTCCATTTTCTAAATTGGTTAGTATTGTCCTTTCATAATGAATACTTTGATCTGTGATGGGTAATGTGGTTTTGTGTAATTCTGATTACTTCAATATGTTAAGTGCTCAGTTTAATAAATTAGATACTTAAATGCTTGTTGATTGGTTAAAGATACAAAATTAGAGAATTTTACAAAGAATAGGAGTTCTGGTCCTGTCTCTGCTAGGTATCTGCTGTTCAGTGTTACAGCTGACCTGCAATTGTGAAAAGTTTCCACACCAGAAAGTTCCCTACACCTATGAAATGAGAGTTACAATTGACTAAAAATTAACTATTGGGATCCTATACTACAGAGCATAATGTAAACTGATAGTGAAAAAAATGATAACATCTTCACAAGAAATTACATGGATGTTTCTTGGGTTAAACATACTTCCCAGGAGTGGTGAGGTAAATTAGAGTAGCTTTGCCCCAAGGCTGATGTGAGCAATGATAGTTGCATCATATTAGCCTACATCACCTTTCTAGCCTTAGTAGGTGTTAGGTAGTTACAGAATGACCATTTTGAAGATTGGAATTGGAAATGGAGTCGGGAATCATAGAATCTCAGCATTGGAAGGTACTTCAGAGACTGGGGATCTCACTTTGTACCTGGGCAGGAAACCTCTCTACCAGAGGGGTCCAAGTGTAGCCTGAAACTCTCCTGAGTGCAGAAGGAACCAGATTAAAATGTAATTTGGAAATATTTAACCAAATAGATAAAAATATAGAAAAATAGATAATATTAATATGTGGCTTTCTAATTTAATTCAAACCCACAGTGATCCTTATGTAAAGTTTATGGTCATATTTCTATTTTAATTTAATCGCATTGCTCTCTATAGCCCACAACATCACAAGGAAAATCATTCATATCTAACTATTGTTATGGGAGAAATATCTCTTGCTGAATTCATGTGGTAGGTTACTGCTACTGAATAAACTTATCCCAATGTAGAAATTATAGAGGTAAAAATCTAGGTTTTTATGCCGAAATACAGGTTCAGGAAGTGGAAAAATTGCCCTGAATAAAAGATGGGAATTACTGACAATGTCTTTTCATAGAAAATTAGATCACAAAGATAGAGAAATGATTTTTACATATAACAATATTTATAGCTTCTTATGCCATAAAGCTCACACAGTCCTAGTCAAACTTTCATTGTTTTATATTTATTTCAATTAATGTCAAACAAATTAATTTAGAACAAATTAATAGAATAAGTTAGAGATTTCTACTGTTTGTAAAATACTACATTTTTAAATTTTTATTTTGAATATTTTCCCATAGTTACGTGTTTCATGTTCCTTCCCTCTCCTCCAAACTCCCCTAACCCCCTTTAGCTGACATACAATTCCACTGGGTTTTACATGTATCATTGATCAAGACCTAATTCCATATTATCGATAGTTGGACTAGAGGAGGGGTTGGCAACCTTTTTGGCTGTGAGAGCCATAAATGCCACATTTTTTAAAATGTAATTTTATGAGAGCCGTACAGTGCTCACAGTGTGTGCTCCTGTAACAGCTCCTGAAAAAAAAATTGACTTTATGGCTCCTGCAGAAAGAGCCATATCTGGCCCTCAAAAGAGCCAGATATGGCTCGAGAGCCATATGTTGCCGACCCCTGGACTAGTTGTTGTTTAGTGTCTACATCCCTAATAAAATCCCCAACAGCCCATGTGTTCAAGCAGTTTTTCTTCTGTGTTTCTCATCCCACAATTCTTCCTTTGAATGTGGCTAGTTTTCTTTCTCATAAGTCCCTCAGCCTTGCTCTGGATCCTTGCATTGCTGCTAGTAGAGAAGTCCATTATTTTCCAAAAATACTACATTTTAAAGAAGTCACAATGTGCTAATTGAAGAAGGGAATTGATATGTCACAAACATAAGCTGAAGTTCCAAGTCAGAGAAATTTTTATGCTGTATTCCATCCTTTCTCTCATTTTGCTTCTTATCTCAGGAATGTAAAAAGTCTTCCCATATCACTCCATAAATCACATTTTAGCCACGTGACATTAATATTAATAGGAAACAAGGCTTCAGTTAACCAAATGCTCCTGGAGGATTCCCTGCCTCCAGGTTTTCTCTCATTCAAATTAAGTATATCAGTTTCCTTCAAACTATACCACTATGTCTTTTCACCATTCTGGACACTTTTCAAGTTACTGTTAAACACCACCCTAAATGTAGCATCCAGGACTGAAAGCAGTCTCCAGCTAAGAACAGACAGAGGACTGTGGAATGGTTTAATTCCTTTGCTATATAGGACACATTTTGTTCACTCATAGTCTAAATCAATAGGCTGCTGTTTTGAAGTAAAAAACTCATGTTCATTCTCCTGGAGCATTGCTTTATAACCCTGAATAAATTACTTCACCACTTTCCCTTTAACTTTTCTGTTACCAAATGAGAATGTGATGATTATTACCCATCTCCCTAATTGAGTTTTTATGTACATTAATTAAATAATGTTCCTACTAGATTTTGAAGTTTTTAGAAAACAGAAACTATTCAAGGGTGATGATATTATTTAGGCACAATATACTTCATCATTTCTCTATGTTCACTTCTTATAATAGTTTTATTTTAAACTCCTGGCCATATATCTAATACTAAGAGAGAAACATCCAACTGTGAAAGTAACTAATAGAGCATAATGTTATCACTACTCTCTATCAGCAGCATATTTGTTGAATACCTAATATAAGCAAGTTAGTGTTGTCCCATGGCAAACATATAATAGATTTAGGGCCAGAGGTAAAAAAAAATAAATTGTGCACTTAAATGTTGCTGGCTATCAATTCCATTTTGATATTTTTATCATTAAGTCACATTCCAGAATTTTATAATCCATTCTTTTTATATCTTACTTGCCCATGATCTCTGTATCTCCCCTCCCTTTGCTTATCCAAATCCTAGCCATCCTTTAATATCTATCACAAGTATCATCTTCCCCATGAATTCTTCAGTAACTACCTCAGATGAGAATGGTCTCTTCCTTTTCTGAACTGCTATATCACTTGTCCATGATAGTAATATATCATAGCCCTGAAAAATACATTGTCCCATATTGTTATCCTGTTGCTTGATACTTTTTGGTCTTTTTATTTAGAGTAGGTAATCATTTCGAGGACAAAGGCTGATTTTTTTTATTTCTTTTGTAACCTTGTTCCAGTCCATTCTCTACTCATCTATCAATCTTCCAAAATTGTAGATCTGATAATGTCAATACCCATCTGCTTCCCATTCAGTGAATTCCAGTGGCTCCTTGTCAACTCTAAGATTAAATTTAAAACCTTCTATTTGGCAGTTAAAGCTATTCATAACCTGGCTCATGCCTACCCTTCCAGTATTTTAATACTATACACCTCCCTTTCCCCTGTACCCCCTGGTCCAGTGACACTGGCTTCCTTGCTGTTCCTTAATCCCTAGGCTTTTGGAATTTTTTTTATTTGCTGTTCTCCATGCCTGGAATATTCGCCTTATAGTCATCTCCTGCCTTTCCTGGCTTTCTTCAAGTCACAGCTAAAATCTCATCTCCTATGAGAAGATTATCCAGATGCCCCTAAATGCTAGTCTAGATTTCTCTTTATGCTTATTGATTCCAGGAGGGGGGAGGGAAGAGGGGAGAAAGACAACATGAATTATATAACTTTGAAAAACTTAAGTGTAAATTTGTTATTAGAGCAAAATTAAGATGAAAAAAAAATTAAAAATAGACTTCCCTTTGTTATCTTCACATTGTCTGTCTCTTGTCTTGTAGGTACATAGTTGTGATCATGATGTCTTCCCTGCCTTCCTTATTAGATTGTTAGTTCTTTAAGAGCAGGGTCTGCCTTTTGCTTCTCTTTGTATTCCTAGAGTTTAGCACAGTACCTGGTACATAATAGATGCTTAATAAATGATTATTGACTAACTGATTCAATAAGTGTTTAGCATGAAGCAGGAAGTCAATAAATATCTGAGTGATTTACCCTTTTCTAGTTTACTTAGCTTTCTTTCTTCATTAATTTCTTCATTAATTCTTTAATTAATTCATTAATTCTTCATTAATCAGTTACCCAATAGTCAAGAAATAGAAAAAATATCAGTTGTTATTTTGTTGACTTCTTCATTTGATCATAATATCTCATTTCTTATTTTTCAGTCAAGTCATATATTTCTTGAGATTTCAGTTCTATAATGGCAGATCTAATTTTTGTTAACATTTTAGAATGTTTTCTGAAATCATTTTGTTTATTCCTATGAAAGGCATCATGGCACAATGCATGGTGCATGAGATTTGGAGTAATAAATTAAGTGCTATGCTAATGCTTATTCCCTTCCCTTCATATTTACTATCCATGTGACCCTGGACAAGTTACTTGACATTTCTGTGTCTCAGTTTCCTCTTCTATAAGATGATGTATTAAACTTGTCTTTTAAGGTCTCTTCTACCTATGATCTTATGATGTCATTATATGATGATGTGGTAAAGATTTAATAAAATAAATTATTAATAAAAAGTATAAATAACAATATACAGGATATCAAAAGGATGAAAATATATGCTTGGACACATGTCCTAAAAAGAAGAAAAAAAGAAAATACAATCAGTACAAATAGTATTATATTCAAGACAAATAATTTCTAGAATAGAACTTGTTATTTGCACCCCATTGCCCCGGGGCAAGTTATTTCACATTTCTTGGTCTCACTTTCCTCCATAATAAAATGAGAAATAGAACTAAATGATCACTACCCATATATTTCAGCTGAAATTTCTATGATTCTATGCAACTAACAATTCAATTAAGTTCAACAAATCTTGATTGAGCATCTACTAGATATGACATCAAGTAATAAGCAGATACAAAATTTAGATGACAGTCAGAGTTTCTATATACAATATAAACATAAAAATTTCAAGATTTAAATTATGTTCCTAATAAACAATAATTTAGTGAAATAACTAGGGATTTTTCAAACAACAAATTTGATTTACTATCCAAAGTACATAATTAAGATTTATTTGTATAGCAAATGGTATAATAAAAATATGTTTTATTGGGTTTTCTTAAAGGCTGACTACTAACCATAAACATAACTTGAATATTAAGTGATAATAAAAGGAAACAAAATTTAGCTTTGTTCCCTTCTAGCTATTTTTAATGTCTCTTTGAAAATTTTATATAACAAAATAGGAAAATCACTCCATTAAATATGTCACTAGGGATCCACTCTTGGTTATCTAGTTATTCTATTAATGCACTTTTTGGTGTTACTAAAAACAAGTGAAGCATAGCATACATTATAAGATTAATGAGGATATCTCATAAAGAATGTCAGAGCATTAAAAATAGTTGGGAGTCTCTTATTTATACAGGAATTATATGTTGGTTCATTTGAGAATTACAGTTTTTTTTCTTTTTTTAGTGTTTATTAGTTTATCAATTAGAAGTTTTTGAGATTGAAAGAACAGAGCAAAGATAGAATTTAGTCTGTGAACTCTTACCCTAAGCTGAATTAAATCACTTCTAAGCACAGTGTTCCATTAGCTTACCTTTTAATTTTTTCCATCACCGTGAACAAAGCAAACTAAAGACAAACATGATGCTATATTTAGGCAGATGTGGTATGAGGGTTAGGGTATGAGAGGTGAGGAAAGTGTTGATGAGGGCTGAGATAGAATAGCATTCTAGTTCCCTTTCCACAAAGGTTTTAATTGCATTCCATTTCTAAACAAGTGAAAATCATTCTAGTATATACTTCACAATTACTTTTTCTTCTCCTTCTCCATTGCTTGCATCTTTTTTTCCACCCTTTCTTTTCCTTCATACGAATGTATAATTTTTTTTGAAACAATAAGCTGCAAGGTAAAAAGTCCAAATTCTTGAGATCTGCACAGGTCTGTCTCTTTTCTAAAAGTTGCTTTAGATGTATTTTTAAAAATGCTATCCTTTTATTACTGTAAAGTTTAAAATAAATTATGATGGAGCCAAGGCAGAAGAGTTGCAAAACAGGTGTTGCATAGAACTATGATAAATTGCCTGTCCCTTACTAGTAGCAACAGATACTTGGTATTTATAGTCTTCTCATTATTAACTTTCAAAGTCTCAATATGTATTTTACTAGCTGAGGCAGATGTGATAATAGATAAGAAGTGCCTATTTTAATTAAACACTCCAGTAGTTTTGACAATTATAAAAATAGATGTTAATTATTTAGATTCAAGTCTTTGAACTTAAAGACCTTAAATTAAAATACGTTCTTTTTCTGTCTGCAGCAAAATATTTAGTTTGCAAAATGTTGCTCTTTGAGTTTCTCTCTCCTCTCTAATGGCTTTGACAAACGGTTGCAGTCAGTATTCTAACCTGGAAGATCTTTGCTCAGTAAAAATGATTTCATCAGACTCTGTGCTCCTTAAAGGCAGGCACTCTTTTTGCTTTTCTATGTATAATCTGCACTTAGAACAATGCCTTACATGTAGTAGGCACTTAGGAAATGCTTTCTGAATAAACGACTATGATTTACTAATGTATTGCTCAAATAAAATTGATGTAGCATTCATTAAATTGTATTATTAATATGTGTTTCAGGGAGCAAGAGTGCAGAATACAGCCAAGAACTTAGGAGTCAGAGACCGGACGCCACAGTCTGCTCCACGGTAAGTGTGAGCCCCAGATCAGTTATTTATTCAGATAATTTTCCTTAAATTTGTAGATACTGATACAGAGTTCCTTCTACTTAAAGTTTATGTAAATGATTTGCCCAAACTTGTCCTGCTTTATGAAATTTTTTGTTTTGCTTTACTATTTTGATTTCATAACTGCATTTCTATGTAATTCATTTCCTTTGTGATCCTTTGTATTTTATTTTATACATTTAAAAATCTCATTCAAGGAAAAAGTCCATAGATTTCACCAGACTTCCAAAAAGGTCTGTGATTTAATAACAACACCACCACCACCACCACCATCATTACCAGCACTACTTACTACTACTACTACTACTACTACTACTACTACTACTACTACTACTACTACTACACTAGTACTACATTAAAATAATAATAGTTAACATTTACATAGAACTCGCTGTATCAGGCACACTGCCAAGCACTTAACATTTATTACTTCATTTGATGCTTATGACAACTCTGGTAAGTGCTATTTTGATTTCCATTTTATAGAGGAGGAAACTGAGGGAAACAGGGTTAAGTATCTTGCCCAGGGTCACACAACTAGTAAGTGCCTGAGTCTTGATTAGAATTCAGGTATTTCTGGACTCTAGGGCCAGTGCATCATATTGCTGACTCAACACATAAAAAAGATTAAAAATCACAGCATTAGAGTAATGGAGGCTTCTCGTGAGAACAACTAATGCCTGACTGAGTATTTGAGAGTTTTTATTTTTATATTTACTTCTGACTTGAAAAGAAGCAAATAGGAAAGTAAGATTATGACCTAAGGTAAAATATTTTGCAATGACCATATTCAATTTAAGTCAAAACTATTCAGGCAAATGGCTAGAAATCCATTACTATCATAATAGGAATTCTGAAAGTATTTCACTCAAAGCAGGTGATACAATGGAAGGTATAATAGCCCCTTCCATTCACTAAATGTATGATTTTGTGTTCCTGTGACTTGTTCTCAAAAAACATAGGCTTATATACTCACTCCAACTATGGTTAGCCATAGAACTATGGATAAAGGATTCTTCATATTGAAAATGGAGAAATAATTAAAAACTTTAGCAAAGTTGTAGGATACAAAATAAATGCACATAAATCATCAGCATTTCTATATATTTCCAACATATCACAGCAGCAAGAGGTAGAGAAACATCATTTAAAATCATCCTAGACAATATAAAATACTTAGGAATCTATCTACCAAAACAAACATAGGAATTATACAAAAACAACTACAAAACACTTTCTAAACAAATAAAACTAGATCTAGACAATTGGAAAAACATTGATTGCTCACGGGTAGGATGAACTAACGTAATAAAAATGACCATTCTACCCAAATTAATTTACCTATTTAATGCCATGCCTATCAAACTACCAAAAAACATTTTTACTGAATTAGCAAAAGGAAAGAATTCTAAAGACAAAGTTGTGGAGGAGGAGTATTCCAGTCATGGGGTAGTGATAGATTACATTGGAGAAGACAAACAAGATTGAGAAACAGAAGTCTGATTTTGCTGGTTAAGGGAGTATTTCCAGGAGAACATATAGTATAAAAAAACAGGGCTACATGAAATCTATACTATAGAAGAGATTACATTTCAGACCAATAAATTTACAGTTTGAACCCTCAGTCAGAGAGGAGCCATTGAATAATAGCTCATAACAACAGCTAAAATTTATATGCCACTTAACTATATGCCAGGTAATGGATTAAGCACTTCACAATTATTATCTCATTTGATCCTCAAAAGCATCTTGAGAAGTAGGAGCTATTATTATCCCCATTTTCCAGATAAGGAATCTGAGGCAAATGGAGTATATGTAAATTGCTAGGATCACAGATTTAATAAGTATCTGGAGCTGCATCTAAATTTGAATCTTCCCGACTTTAAGCCTGCTGCTCTAACCACTGTACTAACTAAAATTATCTTTTTAGGATGTTTGAATAAGGGAATGACATGTTAAGGCTTTTTCCCCCTTTCTAAATTTTAGAATATCCTTCCATGTTTACATGATTAATGATTCCCCTCCCTTCCTTCCCTACCTCCCAGAGCTGACAAGCAGTTCCACTGGGTTATACATGCATCATTGTTCAAAACCCATTTCCATATTATTCCTATTTGCAGTAGAGTTGATCTTTTAATGCCCCAAACTCCAATCATAGTTCCATCAAGCTACCTGATCGATCATATGTTTTCCTTTTGAGTTTCTGTTCCTAAACTTCTTTCTCTCTTTGTGGAGAGTGTTCTTTCTTATCAGTTCCTCTGGATTGTCCTGGATCATTGCATTGCTGCTAGTAGAGAAGTCTATTGCATTTGATTGTGCCATAATGTATCAGTCTCTGTGTACAGTGTTCTCCTAGTTCTGCTCCTTTAACTCTGCATGAATTCTTGGAGGTTCTTCTGGTTCACATGGAATTCCTCCAGTTCCATATTCCTTTCAGTACAATAATATTGCATCACCAACAAATACCACAATTTATTGAACCATTCCCCAAATGAAGGACACCCCCTCATTTTCCAATTTTTGCTACCATGAAGAACACAGCTATAAATCTTTTTGTACAAGTCTTTTCCCTTATTATCTCTTTGGGGTACAAACCCAGCAGTGGTATGACTGGATCAAAGGGCAAGCAATTATTTTAAATCCCTTTGGGCATAGTTTCAAATTGACCTCCAGAATGGTTGGACCAATTCACAACTCCACCAGCAGTGTATTAGTGTCTCAATTTTGCCACATCCCCTCCAACATTTATCACTTTCCTTTGCTACCAATATGGCCAGTCTGTTAGGTATAAAGTGGTGTCTCAGAGTTATTTTAACTTACATTTCTCTAATCAGTAGGACTTAAGAATACTTTTTCATGTACTTTTTGAGAGTTTTGATTTCATCATGTGAAAACTGCCTATTCATGTCCCTTGACCATTATTCAATTGGGGAATGGCTTGATTTTTTGTAAATTTGACGTAGTTCTTTATATATTTGGGAAATTAAACCTTTGTCAGAGGTTTTGTTATAAAAATATTCTCCCAGTTTGTTGCTTTCCTTCTAATTCTGTTTGCATTGCTTTTGTTCAAAAATTTTTAATTTGATATAATCAAAGTCATTCATTTTACATTTTGTAGTGTTCTTTATCTCTTGCTTGGTCTTAAATTCCTTCCTTTCCCCACAGATCTGACAGGTATACTATTTTATGTTCACCTAATTTATTTATGATTTCACTCTTTATATTTAAATCCTTTAGCCATTTTGAATTTATCTTGGTATTGGGTATAAGATGTTGATCGAAACCTAATTTTTCCAATACCATTTTCCAATTTTCCCAGCAGTTTTTGTCAAATAGTGAGTTCTTGTCCCAAAAACTAGGATCTTTTGATTTATTGAACACTAGCTTGCTGAGATCATTTATCCCTAGTCTACTCCATTGATCTACTCTTCTGTCTCTTAGCCAGTACCATATTATTTTGATGGTCATTGATTTCTAGTACATTTTAAGATCTGGTACTGCTAGGCCTCCATCCTTCACATTTTTTTTCATTATTTCTCTTGATATTCTTGATCTCTTGTTCTTCCAGATGAATTTTGTTATAATTTTTTCTAATTCTATAAAAAAAGTTTTTTGGCATTTTGATAGGTACGGCACTGAATAAGTAGACTAATTTGGGTAGGATTGTCATTTTTATTATGATAGCTCATCCTACCCATAAGCAATTAATGTTTTTCCAGTTATTTAGATCTAGTTTTAATTGTGTGAAAAGCTTTTTGTAGTTGTGTTCATATGATTCCTGTGTTTATCTTGGGAGATAAATTTCTAAATATTTCATATTGTCTAGAGTGATTTTAAGTGGAGTTTCTCTTTCTAACTCCTGCTGCTGAATTTTGTTGGAAATTTATGGAAATGTTGATGATTTATGTGGGTTTATCTTATACCCTACAACTTTGCTAAAGTTCATGAAGCTTTTTATTAAGAATCCAAAAAACATTTATTAAGTACCCACAATTTGTAGGGCCCTGTGCTAGGCACTGGGAAGGAAGAAAGGAAGGAAAGAAGGAAGAAAGGAAGGAGGAAAGAACAAAGGAAGGAAGGAAAAGAAGGGAGGGAGAGATGAAGGAAGGAAGGAAAAGAAGGGTGGGAGATATGGAGGAAGGAAGGAAAGGAGTGAGGGAGGAGAGACAGCGAGATGAAAGGAGGAAAGGAAAGATGGAAGGAAGGACAGAAGATTGCCTCTGACCTTCTATTGGGGAGGAAAAACATGAAAACAAATAAGTATATTCTGGATAATTTGAAGAGAGAAAGAGAGCTTTCAACTAGAGGCATCAGGAAATACTTCTAATAAGAGATGATAAATAAACTGCGCTTTAAATGAAACTAGGAATGCACTCAAAGGCACAAAGACAGAAGTTTAGAGAATAGCAATTAGGTTAGTTTGGTTCTATCTATCTATCTATCTATCTATCTATCTATCTATCTATCTATCTNTTAGTTTGGTTCTATCTATCTATCTATCTATCTATCTATCTATCTATCTATCTATCTATCCATCCACTTACTTATGTACCTATAATCTATAATTTGTCTATTATCTATCTGTCAAAATCCAGGAATATGTATAAACATCTATATATGTATATGTATATATACATATATATTAATATATAGGCAGATATAGATATATATGAATAGTTATATAGACATTTACATACACACAGATAGAAAGAGAGATGGAGAAAGACAGAGAGAGACAGAGAGGAATTTTGGTGAAGATTTGATAGAAAGAAGAGAAACAGGGAAGAAAGATAATCTAGGAGCTGTTCTAATTGTCCCAGTAATAAAGAGTGTCTGAACCAAAATGGTTAGAATGTAAGGAAGACAGACAGGACAGATACACAAAATATTTTGAATGCAGAATTAACTAGATTTGGCAACTGACCGGGTTTAGACATTAAAGGAAAAGGAAGAGTAAAAGATAACTTCAAGTTTTAGAATTTGGATAATTAAAGGGAAGGTAGTGCCAGCAAAATGCTGGAAAGAGTGAAAGATTTTGAAAAGAGGATAGTGAGTTTAATTTATGAAATATTGAGTTTGAGGTATTAACAGGACATCCTGGTGCAGATCTCAAGTAGACATTTGGAAATGTGCAATTGGATATTCTAGAAGACTATTAGGAGAAATTAAGAAATTTTGATAAAAACTTATTCCTGAAGAAGATATGAAAAAATACCTCACTTTTTTGGAAAAGATGGGAAACTGAGTGAGTGGAACACAACAAATAATGTAGGACTTTTTCATTGTATTTGTTTAGCTTTACTGAACTGATTTTTGTTTCTTATATTCTTTGTTATATGTGCTGGTTGTTCAGGAGGGTATAAGGAGAGGATTACCATGGATAAATGTCAGTGATATAAAAACAAAATATATTAATATAATTTATCAAAAATGAAAAACAGCTGGTGAAAGTGGGAAAAACAAAAAGGGCTAATTATTATATGTTTTAAAGGGTTAACAGTAGATTCATTTTGAAGTAGGGTACTAGACTGAATCATCTTCCATTTCTGAGATTCTATACATTTCCATAATTATAAAAAGATTCCTTTTCTTGCTATTAAAGACTAGGCAGTTTTGGCTGCATCTTTTTATAAAATAGCCATTAGATGAAGAAAGATGATTGCAGCATTTATGGAGTCATGTTTCTTTCTGAGAGTGTAGGCAATGGAAGCACGTTCAAACAAAAAAACATTTTCCCTTCTGAAAATGGATGAATAAACCAAGGCTTTGCCTGCATTTTTTCCCCCAGTGCTGACTCCTCCAAACAACTCTCATTAATCCTGCTACTCTTGTTTATGGCACCTCTCACAGTTGATTTGATTAAATTCTTGGGCTTTATATGGCTGAAGAATAATTTCACATGGCTATTTGCTACAGATACTTGAGCATGTATAATAATAGAGTATTTGGATAATAGATCCCTTGAAGTGTTTAAGTTTCAGCAAAACCAAGTTGATAGTTCAACATTGTCTTTAGTTTGAGAACAGAAGCATTGATAAATAGAGGGGCTGGGGAAAAACTCTATGATGCTGATCAAAAAGCCAGAATGTAAGTAATGAATAAAAAGAAGAGTCCATGAACTGCTTCTTCATTTTTTAGGCCAGATTTCAAATATTAGCTCTTATAATGAAATGTGATAAAATATGTTATTTCTAAGGATAATTGTTTACATGAACATGAGTCTTGAAGAGGACTGTTTTAGTAACAAGAATTCCTTTATTTTTTGTATTATTGTCACTTTTCCTCAACAAGTAATAATATACTTGTTTTGTTTGTTTTAAAACTGAGGTTTCCTTCTGTTAGTGTTCTTTGGATTCTTTCTTTACCTATCTGCGTTTGATATTTATGGGCAAAGTTTTTGTATGATGTTTTCTCTCCAGATCTATTTATCATCTCTGATAATCTGATAATGATGGCTTAGTTGATAAGGAAATAACAGTTTCAAAGATGGTGATTGATTTGCATATATAGAGGAAACTTGCTCATTTGAAACTTTTTTCACTTGTAAAATCCCTAGTCCAGTCTTTAGAACAGATGTAGAGGAATTCTGCCACCATGAAAAGATTTGATGTTAATATTTTCATATATAAAAGACCTTTTTTCCATTTCTCTGAACTCTCTTGAGCCTAGATTCTTCAGTATGGTTGAATTAAGGGATATACATCATTTAGTAACTTTTTGTGTCTAATTTCAAATTGCTTTTGAGATTGTACCCATTTATTGATCAGCCAACAATGCCTCAGTGTTTCTGTTTTCCTTTGGCGCCACAAACCTTTATCATTGTGCTTTTTTATCTATGCTGCTCTGCTAGGTATTCATACTGAATCTCAGTGGAGATGCCTGTCAACTGAAATATGGTTGAATAAGTTGTGGTATATGAATGAATTCCTATTGGTTGTAAGATCTGGGTCAGTTATGCAAAGGATAGAGCACTGGGTCTAGAGTCAGCAACTCCTGAGTTCAAATATGGTCCCAGATTCTTTCTAACTATGTAACTCTGGAAAGTCACTTAATATGTTTGCCTCAGTTTCCTAATCTGTAAAATTAGGACAATAAAAGCACCTACTTTTCAGGGTTGTTATGAGGATCAAAGGAGATAATATATGTAAAGTATTTTGCACAGTGCACATCAAATAGCAAGTCATATTATAAATATTAGGCATTAATGTATTATTTAAAAAACATAGACAGTCACATGAATTGATAAAGAGTGAAACAAGTAGAACTAGAATAATTTTTACAATAATAATGCAATAAAATCAAACAACTTTGAAAGCTATAAATATGATCAGCATAATGACAACTAGTAATTCCAAAGGAATGATGATCAAATATGCTATCCATGACAGAGATATGTTTGATTAATGTGGAAGGAGACATTTATTATTTTGTAGACAGCCACTTTTGCAAGAATTTGTTTTGTTTGTCCATATGCAGTCAAAAGAAATTTCTTTTTTTCTTTTTTTGCCTTCCCAAGTAGAGATGAGGATGGGTGAGGGAGAAAAGAGCATGTTACTCTTTTTTTAGCATAATAATTGGGGGGAGGTTCCTATAAATGTGAGTTTTTGTATACCCATATACATGAATTCACTTTATGCATAGTTTTACTAACTGTTTACTGTTACAAGAGACTTATTATAAGAAATCTCTGATGAAATGGCACCTACGTATAAGGATTTACAATGTAAAAACAAAACTCATCCCTATAACTCAACAAAAAGAAAGAGGTAAATAGCATCAGGAAGACTAACTGAATTAGATGGATTTCAAGGAGGTTATTCCCAGCAGTGAGTCTCAACAACATGAAAAGTGAGGCAGTTGAGTTGTGGGACCAGGAATCAGTCATTTCTGCCCAAATCCCCAAGGAAGGCATGAGCCTCTCTCTCATGCTGTGACTGCAGTCACGTGCCCAGAAAAGCAGGAGAGATGAGAACTTTTGTCTTTCTGTCTTGTAGACTGCCCCATTGCACCTCTGTTGCAAAGCTGGGTATCCTGGAAGAGATTAGAGTAGAGGAAAAGGTAAAGGAAAGAGAGAGTTGTTTTTTTGTTGTTGTTGTAAACAGAATTTCATTGATGTAGATAACTCCAATCTAGTTTCTAGAGTTAGTGCTCTTCCTGAATCACTGAGATATTAAATGTTTTAGCCTTGTCAGATAGTTCTGGACATGATAGGCAGCACTTGAATTCAAGTTAGCTTAGTGCCCTAGCCGTGCTTCGGCATACTATTGCTTAATATATTTATAACGCATTTGGAAAAAAAAATTTCCTGCAACAAATCTGTGCAATAATAAATAGAACAGATTTTATTATGCCTATTTTAACAGGGGCAAGTAGGTGACAGAGTAGATAGAGGGCCGGGCCTGGAAGCTCCATGATTTTCATTGTTTTTATTAATAACTTTGAGGAAGGAAGCTAGATGCCCAGTCTGGAGTCAGGTAGATACCTCTTCCTGAGTTCAAATCATGGCCTCAGACACTTACTAGTCTGTGTTATCCTAGGAAAGTCCCTTTACCATGTTTATCTCAGTTTTTTTCATCTATAAAAATGAGCTAGAGAAGGAAATGGCAAACTATTCTAGTATCTTTGCCACAAAAATCCCAAATAGAATCATAAAGAATCAGACACAACTGAAAACAAGTGAAGAACAAATTTTGTACAAAGAAAAGAAAAGGACTGAAGTTAAATGACTTGCCAGTAACTCTTCAGCTAGGACTTGATCTTGGGGCTTCTGGTTCCAAGTCAGGTGCATTTTCTGTTCTTAGGCTTTCTTTGCAACATTACAACTTCCTCTCTATTCCTCTGGCCTGTAGCCAGATCTTTCAGGGCCATCGAATCCATGCTTTGTTCCTGGAGTGGATGAGTGGGAGAGACAATACAAAACATGCCCTTATACCCTAAAGAGAGTCTCTCAACTGAGATACAATTACCAATAAAACAAATGCTTTTATGTGCAATGATTCAGTCTAACTCTTACCTCTAGTTTTCTACTTCTAACCCTTCATCAGCCTGTTGTAAATTCCCCAAACCCTACATTTTCCATTATAAATGTGTCTGAACTCAAGTAACCCTGAGCCTTTTGCAAAAAAAAAAAAAACATCACTGAATCTAAATGCCATCCAGATCAAGATTTCCTACTCTGAGCTATTATTTCATTAGCTGATCACAGGGAGTATAGCTCTTTTGCCAGTTTTCAAAGCAGACATATCAACAATTTATCTATGTGGTGGTGTTAGTTACATTATCCTGAAACCTGGGTGATGTATTGTAATGGAATTTGATGACATGGACCAGATAAGATGAGGCATTCCATTAGCCACATCAAGTGCAAGATTCAACAGATTACTTTATAGCTTCCAATTCACGTTTTACATGGATAAACAAACTGCACCCTCTCATTTGTTAGACAGTGGTGCATTTTGTAGGAAAATGTGAGGACTGAATTAAGGAGAGAAAAAAATAGCTTATTCAGTCTATTACTCCAGCCCTAGAAAGGTAGTTTGAAACTTCACTATCTCTTTCAAATGCAGAAGGATAGTTGAAGCATTTTGCCTTTGTGTTACCTCTTTTTCCTAGTAACATGAAGCTTTTGCAGAAATGATAATCTCTTATTTTGATGGTCTACCTTTTTTTTCAAAGAGAAAAACTATAAACCACAAACCACGAACAGAACTCAGAACTAAATTACATTTTGTAAAACTTCCTGAGTTATAATGCATCTTTGGCATTTTTTTGAAGGTAGAAAGAATTCTACCTACCAAGTACAATTCAATTCAAAATAGTCGAATTTCCTCATTTTTCTTATTGGTCCTAGAAACAAATTAGATTAGTGAGAGAACATTAAACCTTCAAGTAAGGAGATGAATTTTACAACTGGAGACTTTACCATAGTCAACAACATTTATCCTTTTATTTTTAACTAAAAAAGAGCAGGGACTTTGAATCAAAAGGTCTGGGTTTGAATGCCAGCTGTGCTGCTTAGTAGCTTTGTGATTTTAGGCATATTGTTTAAACTCTTTGACCTTCAATTTTCCCATATGTAAAGTGAGAATTTCCTAAGAGATTAACAAAGGAGAGAATGAAGTTTATTTATCCGGGTAAAATCTGAAAGGAAAACTACATAGCTAGCCATCCAATGTTTTTATAGTTAATTAGTTGTTCTATCTCATCAATCTGTTTGATTAAATTATCTCTAATGTTGCTTCTGCTCCTATGATCCATATCTGCTATCTAATGGCATTTGGCATCAAAATGATGAAGTGGTTTTGTTTGTTTATTCTTTTTTTAATTGCGTGGCATACTTTAGCCAGTAAAAAATTGCTTTGGGGAAAATGAGTCATGATTATTCCTAGACACTATATGAATGAAGCTGAAAGGTTTGTGGATAGAGGTTAAGAATCTTCACAATGTCAGAAATTTATATAGTCTGAACCAGTGTTTTTGTACATGGGGGAATTCTTCATGTTTCATCTAAAAGATGTTTTGGTTGACTGCCATAGAGGAAGTTAGCCCAAAGAGACAAAGTCCAATCTGTCCTATCCATCATGGTTACCCAATTATATAACAATTCCATTTAATGCATAATCACCTTTAAAAAATTTTAGTGAGCATCTTCTTTTTTTCATTTGGTATCTCTAAATTTAGAGTGAACTAAAGGGAGCCTTTCTCGCTAGATTTATTAGGTAAGAATCAGAACAAGTGAAATAATAAAACAAATAAATATTAATATGTATTATTGTATATATATAGGTAACATATGTCTATTTTGTCACTTAGCAATTTAAATCTGTTTCAAAATGAGGTTTTAATAGGTGAGAAGAACTTTGAAACAGAAAGAAGATAGCATAAGGAAAAGTGGGTAGGACAAAGAGAAAGGCAACAGTGATAACAGACCTACGAATTGTGAAAATGATGATTACAATTTAACCTTTCCATTATTTTATTATTTGCAAAACCCTGACAACATCATCTCTATTTTATCTTTAGTACAAAATCATTATTCCCAACAGATACATGTTGGGAATTTTGTGACACTGCTCTCTCATGCTTCTTCTACCTGCCTAGTCATTCCTCAGTCTCCTTGACTCACTCTCCATCTTGATCATTCCATCTAATTGAAGACATTCCCCAGGACACAGTCCTAGGCCCCTACTCTTCTCATTTTAGTGACTTTACCACTTCCTATGAGTATAATTATAATTTCTTTATCAAAGATCTTTATATCCAGCCAGTCTTTCCTATGAGCTTCAATCAGATGTCACCAGTTTCTTACAGGATAACTAAAATTAATTATTTAGGATGGAATGTGAATGCAGATCTTCCTGATTCTAAATATCATTCCCTGTGCTTGCTGTGACATGATACCTCCTGATAATTTCTACTTTTTACTGTTAACGAGAACTGATTAGATGTGAGATATCAGAACTTTTTGAAAAAGGTAGCATATTGAATCAATAATGTTTATTTATCTTTTGTCTGCAGAACACCTCCATTGAGGAGGATGTGAAAATATTTTTATTATTCTTTTTTTTATTTTTTAAACATTTATTAATAATCATTTTTAACATGGTTACCTGATTCATGCTCCTACTTTCCCCTTCACCCCCTGCACTCCCCCCACCCATGGCTAATGCACATTTCCACTGGTTTGTCATGTGTCCTTGATCCAGACCAATTTCCAAATTTTGGGTAGTTGCATTGGTGTGGTAATTTCGAGTCCACACCCTCAATCATGTCCACCCCAACCCATACATTCAAGCAGTTGCTTTTCTTATGTGTTTCCTCTCCTGCAGTCCTTCCTCTGAATGTGGGTAGTTTTCTTTACCATAAATCCCTCAGAATTGTCCTGGGTCATTGCATTGCTGCTGGTACAGAAGTCCATTACATTCTCTTTTACCACAGTATATCAGTCTCTGTGTACAATGTTCTTCTGGCTCTGCTCCATTCGCTCTGCATCAGTTCCCGGAGGTCTCTCCAGTTTGCCTGGAACTTCTCCAGTTTGTTATTCCTTTTAGCACAATAGTATTCCATCACCCGCATATACCACAGTTTGTTCAGCCATTCCCCAATTGAAGGACATACCCTCCTTTTCCAGTTTGTTGCCACCACAAAAAGCGCAGCTATAAATATTTTCGTACAAGTCTGTTTATCTATGATCTCTTTGGGGTACAAACCCAGCAATGGTATGGCTGGATCAAAGGGCAGGCATTCTTTTATAGCCCCTTGAGCATGATTCCAAATTGCCAGCCAGAATGGCTGGATCAGTTCACAACTCCACCAGCAGTACATTAATGTCCCAATTTTGCCACATCCCCTCCAACATTCATTACTCTCCCCTTCTTTCATTTTAGCCAATCTGCTGGGTGTGAGGTGATACCTCAGAGTTTTGATTTGCATTTCTCTAATTATTAGAGATTTGGAACACTTTCTCATTTACTTATTGATACTTTGGATTTCTTTACCTGAAAATTGCCTATTCATGTCTCTTGCTCATTTATCAACTGGGGAATGGCTTGATTTTTTATACAATTGCTTTAACTCCTTGTATATTTGAGTAATTAGACCCCTGTCCGAGTTTTTCGTTATAAAGATTTTTTCCCAATTTGTTGTTTCCCTCCTGATTTTGACTACATTGTTTTTGTTTGTACAAAAGCTTTTTAGTTTAATATAATCAAAACCATTTAATTTACATTTTGTAATTTTCTCTAACTCTTGCTTGGTTTTAAAGTCTTTCCTTTCCCAGAGATCTGACAAGTATACTATTCTGTGTTCACTTAACTTATTTATAGTTTCCCTCTTTATATTCAAGTCATTCACCCATTCTGAATTTATCTTGGTGTAGGGTGTGAGATGTTGATCTAGACCTAATCTCTCCCATATTGTTTTCCAAATTTCCCAGCAGTTTTTGTCAAATAGTGGATTCATGTCCCAAAAGTTGGGCTCTTTGGGTTTATCATAGACTGTCTTGCTGATGTCATTTACCCCAAGTCTATTCCATTGATCCTCCTCTCTGTCTCTTAGCCAGTACCATATTGATTTAATGACTGCTGCTTTATAGTATAGTTTAATATCTGGTACTGCTAGGCCCCCTTCCTTCACATTTTTTTTCATTATTTCCCTTGATGTTCTTGATCTTTTGTTATTCCAAATGAAATTTGTTATAGTTTTTTCTAATTCAATAAAGAAGTTTTTTGGTAGCTTGATAGGTATGGCACTAAAAAGGTAAATTAATTTGGGTAGAATTGTCATTTTTATTATGTTAGCTCGACCTACCCATGAGCAATCAATGGCTTTCCAATTGTTTAGATCCAGTTTTATTTGTTTGGAAAGTGTTTTGTAGTTGTTTTCATATAATTGCTGTGTTTGTTTTGGTAGGTATATTCCTAGGTATTTTATATTGTCTAGGGTGATTTTGAATGGTGTTTCTCTTTCTACTTCTTGCTGCTCTAGTGTGTTGGAAATGTATAGAAATGCTGATGATTTATGTGCATTTATTTTGTATCCTGCAACTTTGCTAAAGTTGTTGATTATTTCTACAAGCTTCTTAGTTGATTCTCTAGGATTTTTAAGTATACCATCATATCATCTGCAAAGAGTGATAACTTAGTCTCCTCCTTGCCTATTTTGATACCTTCAATTTCTTTTTCTTCTCTAATTGCAACTGTTAGTGTTTCTAGTACTATGTTGAATAATAGAGGTGATAATGGGCATCCTTGTTTTACTCCTGATCTTATTGGGAAGGCTTCTAATTTATCCCCATTGCATATGATGTTTGTTATTGGTTTTAGGTATATGCTGTTTATTATTTTTAGGAAAGGTCCTTCTATTCCTATACTTTTCAATGTTTTCAATAGGAATGGATG